>NW_024723669.1:0-20607 GCF_018991925.1 Homarus americanus
CAGGAGATGTCTGTTTGTTGCCGTGGGATGTCTCCTGTAGTTTCTTTGGGCCATGTTCACTCTGTGGTTGAGTTCTTTCACCCTGGGACAGTAGTACCAGTAATCATTGTACTGTCTTGATGTGGGTTTTGTTTTTGGGATAGCCTCTTCTGCCGATTGGTGAAACGCCTCGACCAATTGGTGGTGGAGGGTTGTCTCATCCACGGGTGCTGCGCCGGCCGGCTGTGATTTTTCGCGCCACTTGGCCAGGTGTTTCTTAAAGAGTCCCCAGTCTGCCTTTTGGGTATTGTATCTCCATCTCGGGGGGGGTGGAGTGGGGAGTTTGTTCACCTTCAGCGTTGTTAGGGTGGCGAAGTGGTCGCTGGTCAGCGTGGGGTGTATCTGCCAGGAGGCCGAAGGCTGTAGTGCACTGGAGACGAAGGTTAGATCTAGCCTTCTAGTGTGGGTGGGCTCTCCGGTGTTCAGGAGGCAGATCTCGGGTGTATCTTGAAAGGTGGTGTATAGGTGTAGGCCGTCTTCATTTGTGGGGCTTGCCGAGCTTAGGAAGGGATGATGTGCGTTGAAATCCCCTCCTATGAGTGTGGCGTGGTCGGCGGCCGAAGCAAATAATTGAGTAACCTCCAGTGAGCCTCTTGGGTTCTTGTAGATGTTGTGAACAGTTAATTCCCGTTCTTGGAGGGTTACTTTGACGGCCTGTGTCTCGATGTTTTCCCCACATGGAAATTGCTGCGTGACATCGGCGGAGGGTATGCTTGACTTGACCAAGATCATACATCCTCTTGTTGACGCCTGCGTGAAATGCCTCCTGTATGTTTTGTAACCGCTGAATTTGAAACAGTGGTGTTCTTGTAGAAGTGTTTCTTGTAGCAGTATGATGTCAAGCTTGTCCTTGGCTGCTGCTTCTTGTAGGAGGTGTTTCTTGTTTTTGATGCCCTGAGCATTCCATGTTAGGATGTTCAGGGTGCTGATGTTTTCCACCACTGTTTCATCGGGGACTTCTGGTGGTCCTGGATGGAGATGTCCAAGTTCGATTCCAACTGGATCAGGTTCATATCTTCGTGTTCTGTGGTTTTGCCTTCTGGGCCGTGGTTCGGTTCAGGGGAGTTGAAACGTCCAGTTTCTTTCTGGGAGCTGTCGGTATCTTGGGTTCTCTGGTGGCCTTCTTCGGTGTAGAGTGTACCTCGGCTGTCACTCGGGTGCGGACCGGCGTGGCTTCCTCCACTGAGTTGGCTGGAGCTGTGGCGACTTGCCCGAGGACGCTCCCCATGAGTATTTGGAGCTGTGTGGGTTGGATCGTGTGGCCCAGTAGTCCGGCTAAGCCCTCCGCGAAGGTTGTCAGTACCTTGGCTTGGTCTGATACGTGTATCATTCCTTCTGGTGCCTTGGTGTGTGCTTCTTTTGCCTTTCTCGTGGTTGTCGTTGTCTGCTGCTTGGGTGGCTGAGGTGTGGCCGTAGTGAGGCCAGGAAACTGGGCTGCACTTTGGGTGTTGACTGGCTGAGGAGGTTGTCTTTGTTGTTTTGGCCTTTGGGTTCCCCACACGAAGGTACTTGGTGGGGCTGGTGTGTAGGCGGTGAGGGCCGGTCTTGCTGCTGGTCGGTTTGCCTGGACCCTCTTTGTTCTCTCTGAGCATCCAGGATTCCAGGCGTGGTGTTTGCCCCCGCAGTTGGCACACTTGGGGGCAATTTTTTCCCCATTTTTCAACTTGGTGAGGCAGGAGTGTGTGCCGTGCTTCTGTGCGCAGACTGCGCAGATTTCCTTGTACGTGCACCTTGTCTGATGGTGCCCGTATTTCTGGCATCTGAAGCACCGCAGGGGCTCTGGGACGAAGGGCCTCACTTCGTATATCCCCCAGGTTTTGAGGTCTATGGAGCTGGGGGGTGAGCCGTAGTGCGTTATGAGCACTTGTTTCGTGGTGGCCGTCTTGTCGGACAGGGGAGAGCATCTCTCGGCTTTTAGGATCTTCGGGTGGTTCTCCAGGGGTTCGAGAGGTAGTTCCTTTGGGTACCGGAGGACTACCGACTTCATCAGTTTCTGGGCGGGGTCCAGCTTTGTTGATGCAACGGTGGTGGTGTTTTGCAGGTAAGTGTCGAGGGTGGTGGCGGAGTCCTTGTTTTTGGGGTGAATAATCATCTCCCCCTTTAGGTTGGGCCGCACTGAGAATTTGGCCAGTGGATTTAGCTTTTCCATCTCTGTGACGGCGGCATATGTTGTTTTTGCGTCCGTTTTCGTGATCCGGAATTTTGGCAGTGTCGTTGGAGGAGAGCTGGTGGTGGTGATGGGTGCCTTTGGGGCTGCTTGACGGCATTCGTTTCCCGAAAAAGCACGTCGGCGTTTTTTGTTTTCTACCTTTGTCCAGTGGTCCTCAGTGGCGGTAGCAGTGGTGGTGGAGTTGTTGGAGGTGGTGGCACTGTTCCTACTTTTCAGGGCTTCATTGAAGGCGCGTAACTGGTCTGCTTTCTCTGTGCGAAGCCTGTCGTGGTTCGGGTCGTCAGGTTGGCGGTTCAGGCGGGGATCGCGGTTAGGAGGGCGTACGCGCTCCATAACCGGGTTTATTTATTTTTTTTTTTTTTAGATCCTACCTATTCCGGTTGAGTAAATAGCAGAGGAATTACAGCACTCCCCACTAGCTGGTGGTCGTAGAGTGGTTCCTGAGCTTCTCTCCCGGAGCCCCGATTGGGGAAGCCTACTTCCTAGTGTATGTGACTGCTCACTTATAGACGTGAGCTAAGTGTGCCTATTTGGGAAGGATAAGGATTGCTACCCTCTTTCCAGGTGGACCCGCACGATCACGGTTTTCCTGGAAAGACTCGGCTGGGGAGGGTTTTGCTCCGACCCCCTATCGTGTTCACAATCTCCTGGGAGGGAGGTGAACAGTTACAGGGGGGACCGCAGGACGAATACACTTTTGAGGGTGCAGGTCCCTAGGCCAGAGCGAAAAAGGAAAAATAGTAGTAGAAGGAAAAGAGCTCAAACCACGCCTGGAATATCGCACTATAACTGCTCTCCAGCTGGAGTGTGGGTCACTCACACCACCAGTGGGGAGGGCAAGCTAATGCTCGATAAACCGAGAACGCTCGTGAGTTGTTGTGGACGATGACAGTCGTGGGTGGTCCGGTCCGCGAAGATGGCCAACAATGGCACAAGGGAGAGGGCGGTCTTCACAGTTCCGGGTCCAGCAGGAGGTCTTGTTGAGAGGTCTTCTTAGTTCAGGAGCGGTGTGAGATTTTGGGATTGAATCCTGGTGGGGTGAGGTGTTGAATTTATGTAGAAGTCCGCGTGCTTTATTGGGCTAATGAAATATATATGGATCCTCGAGTTTCCAAGCTGGATTTGGTAAAACGTTGCTCTGATCACGTAAGCGGAACGGGTGGTCCCCTATAATGGTTCACGGCGACATAAGCTCGTTGAACAGGCTTTGTGTGAAATATAACAGAGTTTAGGACTGCTTTTAGTGTCCTGGTGGTCCACAGGTAGCATTCCCTAGTCACAATTATAAGATCGTGGCTTCAAATCCTGGTGGGATGAGGCGTTGATTATATGTAGATGTCTGCGTGCTTTATTGGGCTAATGAAATATATATGGATCCTCGGGTTTCGAAGCCGCATTTGGTTAAACGTTTCTCTGATCACCTAAGCAGCAGGGGTAGTCCCCATTAGAGGTTCACGGCGCCATAACGTCGTTCAACAGGCTTTGTGTGAAATATCACAGCGTCTACGACTGCTTTTAGTGTCCTGGTGGCCTAGAGGTAGTGTTCCTCGGCCACAATTATAAGATCGTGGGTTCGAATCCTGGTGGGGTGAGGTGTTAATTATATGTAGAAATCTGCGTGCTTTATTAGGCTAATGAAAAATATATCGATCCTCGTGTTTCGAAGCCGAATTTGGTAAAACGTTGCTCTAATCACCTAAGCGGCACGGGTGGTCCCCATTAGAGGTTCACGGCGCCATAAGCTCATTGAACAGGCTTTGTGTGAAATATAACAGAGTCTAGCGCTGCTTTTAGTGTCCTGGTGGCCCAGAGGTAGCGTTCCCCGGTCACAATTATAAGATCGTGGGTTCGAATCCTGTTGGGGTGAGATGTTGATTATATGTAGAAGTGTGCGTGCTTTATTGGGCTAATAAAATAGATATGGATCCTCGTGTTTCGAAGCTGGATTTGGTAAAACGTTACTCTGAACACCTAAGCGGCACGGGTGGTCCCCATTAGAGGTTCACGGCGCCATAAGCTCATTCAACAGGCTTTGTGTGAAATATGGCAGAGTCTAGGACTGCTTTTAGTGTCCTGGTGGTCCAGAGGTAGCGTTTCCCGGTCACAATTATAAGATCGTGGGTTCAAATCCTGGTGGGGTGAGGTGTTGATTATATGTAGAAGTCCTCATGCTTTATTGGGCTAATGAAATATATATGGATCCTCGTGTTTCGAAGCGGGATTTGGTAAAACGTTGCTCTGATCACCTAAGCGGCACAGATGGTCCCCATTAGAGGTTGACAGCGTCATAAGCTCGTTGAACAGGCTTTGTGTGAAATATAGGAGAGTCTAGGACTGCTTTTATTGTCCTGGTGGCCCAGAGGTAGCATACCCCGGTCACACTTATAAGATCGTGGGTTTGAATCCTGGTGGGTTGAGGTGTTGATTATATGTAGAAGTCCGAGTGCTTTATTGGGCTAATGAAATATATATGGATCCTCGTGTTTCCAAGCCGGATTTGGTAAAACGTTGCTCTGATCACCTAAGCGGCACGGGTGGTCCCCATTAGAGGTTCATGGCGCCATAAGGTCGTTGAACAGGTTTTGTGTGAAATATAGTAGAGTCTAGGACTGCTTTTATTGTCCTGGTTGCCCAGAGGTAGCGTTCGACCGTCACAATTATAAGATCGTGGGTTCAAATCCTGGTGGGGTGAGGTGTTGATTATATGTAGAAGTCCGCGTGCTTTATTGGGGTAATGAAATATATATGGATCCTCGTGTTTTGAAGCCCCATTTGGTAAAACGTTGCTCTGATCACCTAAGGGGCACGGTTGGTCCCCTATAGTGGTTCACAGCCTCATAAGCTCGTTGAACAGGCTTTGTGTGAAATAAAACAGAGTCTAGGACTGCTTTTAGTGTCCAGGTGGTCCACAGGTAGCATTCCCTGGTCACACTTATAAGATTTTGGGTTTGAATCCTGGTGGGGTGAGGTGTTGATTTTATGGAGAAGTCCGCATGCTTTATTGGGCTAAAGAAATATATTTGGATCCTCGTGTTTCGTAGCCGGATTTGGTAAAACGTTGCTCTGGTCCCCAAGCGGCACGTGTGGTCCCCATTAGAGGTTCACGGCGCAATAAGCTCGTTGAACAGGCTTTGTGTGAAATAAAACAGAGTCTAGGACTGCTTTTAGTGTCCTGGTGGTCCACAGGTAGCATTCCTTGGTCACAATTATAAGATTTTGGGTTTGAATCCTGGTGAGGTAAGGTGTTGATTTTATGTAGAAGTCCGCGTGCTTTATTGGGCTAATGAAATATATATGGATCCTCGAGTTTCCAAGCCAGATTTGGTAAAACGTTGCTCTAATCACCTAAGCATCACGGGTGGTCCCCATTAGAGGCTCATGGCGCCATAAGGTCGTTGAACAGGCTTTTTGTGAAATATAGTAGAGTCTAGGACTGCTTTTATTGTCCTGGTGGCCGAGAGGTAGCATACCCCGGTCACAATTATAAGATCGTGGGTTTGAATCCTGGTGGGGTGAGGTGTTGATTATATGTAGAAGTCCGAGTGCTTTATTGGGTTAATGAAATATATATGGATCCTCGTGTTTCCAAGCCGTATTTGGTAAAACGTTGCTCTTATCACCTAAGCGGCACGGGTGGTCCCCTATAGTGGTTCACGGGGCCATAAGGTCGTTGAACAGGCTTTATGTGATATATATCAGAGTCTAGGCCTGCTTATAGTGTCCTGGTGGTCCATAGGTAGCGTTCCTCGGTCACAATTATAAGATCGCGGGTTCGAATCCTGGTGGGGTGAGGTGTTGATAATATGTAGAATCCGCGTGCTTTATTTGGCTAATGAAACATATATGGATCCTCGTGTTTCGAAGCCGGATTTGGTAAAAAGTTGCTCTGATCACCTAAGCGGCACTGATGGTCGCCATTAGAGGTTCACAGCGTCATAAGCTCATTGAACAGGCTTTGTGTGAAATATAGCAGAGTCTAGAACTGCTTTTAGTGTCCTGGTGACCCAGAGGTAGCGTTCCCCGGTCACAATTATAAAATTTTGGGTTTGAATCCTGGTGGGGTGAGGTGGTGATTTTATGTAGAAGTCCGCTTGCTTTAGTGGGCTAAAGAAATATATTTGGATCCTAGTGTTTCGTAGCCGGATTTGGTAAAACGTTGCTCTGGTCACCAAGCGGCACGTGTGGTCCCCATTAGAGGTTCACGGCGCCATTAGCAAGTTGAACAGGCTTTGTGTGAAATATAGTAGAGTCTAGGACTGCTTTTATTGTCCTGGTGGCCGAGAGGTAGCATACCCCGGTCACAATTATAAGATCGTGGGTTTGAATCCTGGTGGGGTGAGGTGTTGATTATATGTAGAAGTCCGAGTGCTTTATTGGGTTAATGAAATATATATGGATCCTCGTGTTTCCAAGCCGTATTTGGTAAAACGTTGCTCTTATCACCTAAGCGGCACGGGTGGTCCCCTATAGTGGTTCACGGGGCCATAAGCTCGTTGAACAGTCTTTATGTGATATATATCAGAGTCTAGGACTGCTTATAGTGTCCTGGTGGTCCATAGGTAGCGTTCCTCCGTCACAATTATAAGATCGTGGGTTCGAATCCTGGTGGGGTGAGGTGTTGATTATATGTGGAATCCGCGTGCTTTATTTGGCTAATGAAACATATATGGATCCTCGTGTTTCGAAGCCGGATTTGGTAAAACGTTGCTCTGATCACCTAAGCGGCACGGATGGTCGCCATTAGAGGTTCACAGCATCATAAGCTCATTGAACAGGCTTTGTGTGAAATATAGCAGAGTCTAGAACTGCTTTTAGTTTCCTGGTGGCCCAGAGGTAGCGTTCCCCGGTCACAATTAGAAGATCGTGGGTTCGAACCCTGGTGGGGTGAGGTGTTGATTATATGAAGAAGTCCGCGTTGCTTTATTGGGCTAATGAAATATATATGGATCCTCCTGTTTCGAAGCTGCATTTGGTAAAACGTTGCTCTGATCACCTAAGCGGCACGGGTGGTCCCCTATAGTGGTTCACAGCGCCATAAGCTCGTTGAACAGGCTTTGTGTGAAATATAGCATAGTCTAGGACTGCTTTTTTTGTCCTGGTGGCCCAGAGATTTGCGTTTCCCGGTCACAATTATAAGATTTTGGGTTTGAATCCTGGTGGGGTGAGGTGGTGATTTTATGTAGAAGTCCGCTTGCTTTATTGGGCTAAAGAAATATATTTGGATCCTAGTGTTTCGTAGCCGGATTTGGTAAAACGTTGCTCTGGTCACCAAGCGGCACGTGTGGTCCCCATTAGAGGTTCACGGCGCCATTAGCTCGTTGAACAGGCTTTGTGTGAAATATGCCAAAGTCTATGACTGCTTTTATTGTCCTGGTGGCCCAGAGGTAGCGTTCCCCGGTCACAATTATAAGATCGTGGGTTCACATCCTGGTAGGGTGAGGTGTTGATTATATGTAGAAGTCCGCGTGCTTTATTGGGCTAATGAAATATATATGGATCCTCGAGTTTCGAAGCCGCATTTGGTAAAACGTTGCTCTGATCACCTAAGTGGTACGGGTGGTCCCCATTAGAGGTTCACGTCGCCATAAGCTAATTGAACAGGCTTTGTGTGAAATGTAGCAGAGTATAGGACTGCTTTTATTGTCCTAGTGGCCCAGAGGTAGCGTTCCCCGGTCACAATTATAAGATCGTGGGTTCAAATCCTGGTGGGGTGAGGTGTTGATTATATGTAGAAGTCCGCGTGCTTTATTGGGCTAATGAAATATATATGGATCCTGGCGTTTCCAAGCCGGATTTGGTAAAACGTTGCTCTTATCACCTAAGCGGCACTGGTGGTCCCCTATAGTGGTTCACGGTGCCATAAGCTAATTGGACAGGCTTTGTGTGAATTATAACAGAGTCTAGGACTGCTTATAGTGTCCTGGTAGCCCATAGGTAGCGTTCCTCGGTCACAATTATAAAATCGTGGGTTCGAATCCTGGTGGGGTGAGGTGTTGATTATATGTAGAAGTACACATGCTTTATTGGGCTCATTAAATATATATATGGATCCTCGTGTTTCGAAGCCGGATTTGGTAAAACGTTGCTCTGATCACCTAAGCGGCACAGATGGTCCCCATTAGAGGTTCACAGCGTCATAAGCTCGTTGAACAGGCTTTGTGTGAAATATAGCAGAGTCTAGGACTGCTTTTATTGTCCTGGTGGCCCAGAGGTTGCGTTCCCCGGTCACAATTAGAAGATCGTGGGTTCGAATCCTGGTGGGGTGAAGTGTTGATTATATGTAGAAGTCCGCGTGATTTATTGGGCTAATGAAATATATATGGATCCTCGTGTTTCGAAGCCGGATTTGGGAAAACGTTGCTCCGATCACCTAAGCGGCACGGATGGTCCCCATTAGAGGTTCATGGCGCCATAAGGTCGTTGAACATGCTTTGTCAAATATAGTAGAGTTTAGGACTGCTTTTATTGTCCTGGTGGCCCAGAGGTAGCATACCCCGGTTACAATTATAAGATCGTGGGTTTGAATCCTGGTGGGGTGAGGTATTGATTATATGTAGAAGCCCGAGTGCTTTATTGGGCTAATGAAATATATATGGATCCTCGTGTTTCCAAGCCGGATTTGGTAAAACGTTGCTCTAATCACCTAAGCGGCACAGATGGTCCCCATTAGAGGTTCACAGCATCATAAGCTCGTTGAACAGGCTTTGTGTGAAATATAGCAGAGTCTAGGACTGCTTTTATTGTCCTGGTGGCCCAGAGGTAGCATACCCCGGTCACAATTATAAGATCGTGGGTTCGAATCCTGGTGGGGTGAGGTGTCGATTATATGTAGAAGTCCGCGTGCTTTATTGGGCTAATGAAATATATATGGATCCTCGTGTTTCGAAGACGGATTTGGTAAAACGTTGCTCTTATCACCTAAGCGGCACTGGTGGTCCCCAGTAGAGGTTCACGGCGCCATAAGCTAGTTGAACAGGCTTTGCGTGAAATATAACAGAGTCTAGGACTGCTTTTAGTGTCCTGGTGGCCCAGAGGTAGCGTTCCCCGGTCACAATTATAAGATCGTTAGTTCGAATCCTGGTGGGGTGAGGTGTTGATTATATGTAGAAATGTGCGTGCTCTATTGGGCTAATGAAATAGATATGGATCCTCGTGTTTCGAAGCCGGATTTAGTAAAACGTTACTCTGAACACCTAAGCAGCACTGGTGGTCCTCATTAGAGGTTCACGGCGCCATAAGCTCGTTGAACAGGCTTTGTGTGAAATATAACAGAGTCTAGGACTGCTTTTAGTGTCCTGGTGGTCCACAGGTAGCATTCCCTGGTCACAATTATAAGATTTTGGGTTTGAATCCTGGTGGGGTGAGGTGGTGATTTTTTTGTAGAAGTCCGCGTGCTTTATTGGGCTAAATAAATGTATTTGGATCCTAGTGTTTCGTAGCCGGATTTGGTAAAACGTTGCTCTGGTCACCAAGCGGCACGTGTGGTCCCCATTAGAGGTTCACGGCGCCATTAGCTCGTTGAACAGGCTTTGTGTGAAATAATACAGAGTCTAGGACTGCTTTTAGTGTCCTGGTGGTCCACAGGTAGCATTCCCTAGTCACAATTATAAGATTTTGGGATTGAATCCTGGTGGGGTGAGGTGTTGATTTTATGTAGAAGTCCGCCTGCTTTATTGGGCTAATGAAATATATATGGATCCTCGTGTTTCCAAGCTTGATTTGGTATAACCTTGCTCTTATCACCTAAATGGCACTGGTGGTCCCCAGTAGAGGTTCACGGCGCCATAAGCTCGTTGAACAGGCTTTGTGTGAAATATAACAGAGTTTAGGACTGCTTTTAGTCTCCTGGTGGCCCAGAGGTAGCGTTCCCCGGTCACAATTATAAGATCGTGGGTTTGAATCCTGGTGGGGTGCGGTGTTGATTATATGTAGAAGTTTGCGTGCTTTATTGGGCTAATGATATATATATGGATACTCGTGTTTCGAAGCCGGATTTGGTAAAACGCTGCTCTGAACACCTAAGCGGCACTGGTGGTCCCCAGAAGAGGTTCACGGCGCCATAAGCTCGTTGAACAGGCTTTGCGTGAAATATAACTGAGTCTAGGACTGCTTTTAGTGTCCTGGTGGTCCACAGGTAGCATTCCCTGGTCACAATTATAAGATTTTGGGTTTGAATCCTGGTGGGGTGAGGTGTTGATTTTATGTAGAAGTCTGCGTACGGTATTGGGCTAAAGAAATATATTTGGATCCTCGTGTTTCGTAGCCGCATTTGGTTAAACGTTACTCTTATCACCTAAGCGGCACGGGTGGTCCCCATTAGAGGTTCATGGCGCCATGAGGTCGTTGAACAGGCTTTGTGTGAAATATAGTAGCGTCTAGGACTGCTTTTATTGTCCTGGTTGCCCAGAGGTAGCGTTCCCCGGTCACAATTACAAGATCGTGGGTTCAAATCCTGGTGGGGTGAGGTGTTGTTTATATGTAGAAGTCCGCGTGCTTTATTGGGCTAATGAAAAATATATGGATCCTCGTGTTTTGAAGCCGCATTTGGTAAAACTTTGCTCTGATCACCTAAGGGGCACGGGTGGTCCCATATAGTGGTTCACAGCCCCATAAGCGCGTTGAACAGGCTTTGTGTGAAATATAACAGTCTAGGACGGCTTTTAGTGACCTGGTGGTCCACAGGTAGCATTCCCTTGGTCACAATTATAAGATTTTGGTTTTGAATCCTGGTGGGTTGAGGTGTTGATTTTATGTAGAAGTCCGCATGCTTTATTGGGCTAAATAAATATATTTGGATCCTCGTGTTTCGTAGCCGGATTTGGTAAAACGTTGCTCTGGTCCCCAAGCGGCACGTGTTGTCCCCATTAGAGGTTCACGGCGCAATAAGCTCGTTGAACAGGCATTGTGAAATAAAACAGAGTCTAGGACTGCTTTTAGTGTCCTGGTGGTCCACATGTAGCATTCCCTGGTCACAATTTTAAGATTTTGGGTTTGAATCATGGTGGGGTGAGGTGTTGATTTTATGTAGAAGTCCGCGTGCTTTATTGGGCTAATGATATATATATGGATCCTCGAGTTTCCAAGCCAGATTTGGTAAAACGTTGCTCTGATCACTTAAGTGGCACGGGTGGTCCTCTATAGTGGTTCACGGCGCCATAAGCTCGTTGAACAGGCTTTGTGTGAAATATAGCAGAGTCTAGGACTGCTTTTATTGTCCTAGTGGCCCAGAGGTAGCGTTCCCCGGTCACAATTAGAAGATCGTGGGTTCGAACCCTGGTGGGGTGAGGTGTTGATTATATGAAGAAGTCCGCGTGCTTTATTGGGCTAATGAAATATATATGGATCCTCATGTTTCGAAGCCCCATTTGGTAAAACGTTGCTCTGATCACCTAAGCAGCACGGGTGGTCCCCTATAGTTGTACACAGCGCCATAAGCTCGTTGAACAGGCTTTGTGTGAAATATATTAGAGTCTAGGACTGCTTTTTTTGTCCTGGTGGCCCAGAGGTAGCATACCCTGGTCACAATTATAAGATCGTGGGTTTGAATCCTGGTGGGGTGAGGTGTTGATTATATGTAGAAGTCCAAGTGCTTTATTGGGCTAATAAAATATATATGGATCCTCGTGTTTCCAAGCCGGATTTGGTAAAACGTTGCTCTGATCACCTAAGCGGCACGGGTGGTCCCCATTAGAGGTTCATGGCGCCATAAGGTCGTTGAACAGGCTTTGTGTGAAATATAGTAGAGTCTAGGACTGCTTTTATTGTCCTGGTGGCCCAGAGGTAGCATATCCCGGTCTCAATTATAAGATCGTGGGTTTGAATCCTGGTGGGGTGAGGTGTTGATTATATGTAGAAGTCCGCATGCTTTATTGGGCTAATGAAAGATATATGGATCCTCGTGTTTCGAAACCGGATTTGGTAAAACGTTGCTCTGATCACCTCAGCGGCACGGGTGGTCCCCATTAGAGGTTCACGGCGCCATAAACTCGCTGAACAGGCTTTGTGTGAAATATAGCAGAGTCTAGGACTGCTTTTATTGTCCTGGTGGCCCAGAGGTAGCGTTCCCCGGTCACAATTATAAGATCGTGGGTTCAAATCCTGGTGGGGTGAGGTGTTGATTATATGTAGAAGTCCGCGTGCTTTATTGGGCTAATGAAATATATATGAATCCTCCTTGTTTCGACGCCGCATTTGGAAAAACGGTGGTCTGATCACCTAAGCGGCACGGGTAGTCCCCATTAGAGGTTCACAGTGCCATAAGCTCGTTGAACACGCTTTGTGTGAAATATAGCAGAGTCTAGGACTGCTTTTATTGTCCTGGTGGCCCAGAGGTAGCGTTCCCCGGTCACAATTATAAGATCGTGTGTTCAAATCCTGGTGGGGTGAGGTGTTGATTATATGTAGAAGTCCGAGTGCTTTATTGGGCTAATAAAATATATACGGAGCCTCGTGTTTCCATGCCGGATTTGGTAAAACGTTGCTCTGATCACCTAAGCGGCACGGGTGGTCCCCACTAGAGGTTCATGGCGCCATAAGGTCGTTGAACAGGCTTTGTGTGAAATATAGTAGAGTCTAGGACTTCTTTTATTGTCCTGGTGGCCCAGAGGTAGCATACCCCCGTCACAATTATAAGATCGTGGGTTTGAATCCTTTGTGGGGTGAGGTGTTGATTATATGTAGAAGTCCGCGTGCTTTATTGGGCTAATGAAATATATATGGACCCACGTGTTTTGAAGCCGCATTTGGTAAAACGTTGCTCTGATCACCTAAGCGGCAAGGGTGGTCCCCATTAGAGGTTCACGGCGCCATAAGCTCGTTGAACAGGGTTTGTGTGAAATATAGCATAGTCTAGGACTGCTATTATTTTCCTGGTGGCCCAGAGGTAGCGTTCCCCTTTCACAATTATAAGATCGTGGGTTTAAATCCTGGTGGGGTAAGGCGTTGTTTATATGCAGAAGTCTGCGTGCTTTATTGGGCTAATGAAATATATATGGATCCTCGGGTTTCAAAGCCGCATTTGGTTAAACGTTACTCTGATCACCTAAGCGGCACGGGTGGTCCCCATTAGAGGTTAATGGCGCCATAAGGTCGTTGAACAGGCTTTGTGTGAAATATAGTAGAGTCTAGGACTGCTTTTATTGTCCTGGTTGCCAGGAGGTAGCGTTCCCCGGTGACAATTATAAGATCGTGGTTTCAAATCCTGGTGGGGTGAGGTGTTGATAATATGTAGAAGTCTGGGTACTTTATTGGGCTAATGAAATATATATGGATCCACGTGTTTCGAGCCGGATTTGGTAAAACGTTGCTCTGATCACCTAAGCGGGACGGGTGGTCCCTATTAGAGGTTCATGGGGCCATAAGGTCGTTGAACAGGGTTTGTGTGAAATATAGTAGAGTCTAGGACTGCTTTTATTGTCCTGGTGGCCCAGAGGTAGCATACCTCGGTCACAATTATAAGATCGTGGGTCTGAATCCTGGTGGGGTGAGGTGTTGATTATATGTAGAAGTCCGGGTACTTTATTGGGCTAATGAAATATATATGGATCCTCGTGTTTCCAAACCGGATTTTGGAAAACGTTGCTCTTATCACCTAAGCGGCACGGGTGGTCCCCATCAGAGGTTCATGGCGCTATAAGATCGTTGAACAGGCTTTGTGTGAAATATAGTAGTGTCTAGGACTGCTTTTATTGTCCTGGTTGCCAAGAGGTAGCGTTCCCCGGTCACAATTATATGATCGTGGTTTCAAATCCTGGTGGGGTGAGGTGTTGATTATATGTAGAAGTCAGGGTACTTTATTGGGCTAATGAAATATATATGGATCCTCGTGTTTCCAAACCGGATTTTGGAAAACGTTGCTCTTATCACCTAAGCGGCACGGGTGGTCCCCATCAGAGGTTCATGGCGCTATAAGATCGTTGAACAGGCTTTGTGTGAAATATAGTAGAGTCTAGGACTGCTTTTATTGTCCTGGTTGCCAAGAGGTAGCGTTCCCCGGTCACAATTATAAGATCTTGGGTTCAAATCCTGGTGGGGTGAGGTGTTGATTATATGTAGAAGTCCGTGTGCTTTATTGGGCTAATGAAATATATATGGATCCTCGTGTTTCGAAGCCGCATTTGGTAAAACGTTGCTCTGATCACCTACGCGGCACAGGTGGTCTCCTATAGTGGTTCACAGCGCCATAAGCTCGTTGAACAGGCTTTGTGTGAAATATAGCAGAGTTTAGGACTGCTTTTATTGTCCTGGTGGCCCAGAGGTAGCGTTCCCCGGTTACAATTATAAGATCGTGGGTTTGAATCCTGGTTGGGTGAGGTGTTGATTATATGTAGAAGTCCGAGTGCTTTATTGGGCTTATGAAATATATATTGATCCTCGTGTTTCGAAGCCGGATTTGGTAAAACGTTGCTCTGATCACCTAAGCGGCACGGGTGGTCCGCATTAAAGGTTCACGGCGCCATAAGCTCGTTGAACAGGCTTTGTGTGAAATATACCAGAGTCTAGGACTGCTTTTATTGTCCTGGTGGCCCAGAGGTAGCTTTCCCCGGTCACAATTATAAGATCGTGGGTTCAAATCCTGGTGGGGTGAGGTGTTGATTATATGTAGAAGTCCGTGTGCTTTATTGGGCTAATGAAATATATATGGATCCTCGTGTTGCGAAGCCGGATTTGGTAAAACGTTGCTCTGATCACCTACGCGGCACGGGTGGTCTCCTATAGTGGTTCACAGCGCCATAAGCTCGTTGAACAGGTTTTGTGTGAAATATAGCAGAGTTTAGGACTGCTTTTATTGTCCTGGTGGCCCAGAGGTAGCGTTCCCCGGTCACAATTATAAGATCGTGGGTTTGAATCCCTGTTGGGTGAGGTCTTGATTATATGTAGAAGTCCGAGTGCTTTATTGGGCTTATGAAATATATATTGATCCTCGTGTTTTGAAGCCGCATTTGGTAAAACGTTGCTCTCATCACCTAAGCGGCACGCGTGGTCCCCATTAGAGGTTCATGGCGCCATAAGGTCGTTGAACAGGCTTTGTGTGAAATATGGTAGAGTCTAGGACTGCTTTTATTGTCCTGGTTGCCCAGAGGTAGCGTTCCCCGGTCACAATTATAAGATCGTGGGTTCAAATCCTGGTGGGTGAGGTGTTGATTATATGTAGAAGTCCGTGTGCTTTATTGGGCTAATGAAATATATATGGATCCTCGTGTTTCGAAGCCGCATTTGGTAAAAAGTTGCTCTGATCACCTAAGCGGCACGGGTGGTCTCCTATAGTGGTTCACAGCGCTATAAGCTCGTTGAACAGGCTTTGTGTGAAATATAGCAGAGTCTAGGAATGCTTTTATTGTCCTTGTGTCCCAGAGGTAGCGTTCCCCAGTCCTGATATAAGATCATTAGGTTTGAATCCTGGTGGGGTGAGGTGTTGATGATATGTAAATTCCGAGTGTATAGTTGAACAGGCTTTGTGTGAAATATACCAGAGTCTAGGACTGCTTTTATTGTCCTGGTGGCCCAGAGGTAGCTTTCCCCGGTCACAATTATAAGATCGTGGGTTCAAATCCTGGTGGGGTGAGGTGTTGATTATATGTAGAAGTCTGCGTGCTTTATTGGGCTTATGAAATATATATGGATCCTCCTTGTTTCGACGCCTCATTTGTTAAAACGTTGCTCTGATCACCTAAGC
Organism: Homarus americanus; assembly: GCF_018991925.1. NCBI lineage: Eukaryota > Metazoa > Arthropoda > Malacostraca > Decapoda > Nephropidae > Homarus > Homarus americanus. The sequence continues at coordinate 15,885 of NW_024723669.1, forward strand.
GGCACGGGTGGTCCCCATTAGAGGTTCACGGTGCCATAAGCCCGTTGAACAGGCTTTGTGTGAAATATAGCAGAGTCTAGGAATGCTTTTATTGTCCTGGTGGCGCAGAGGTAGCGTCCCCCGGTCACAAATATAAGATAGTGGGTTCAAATCCTGGTGGGGTGAGGTGTTGATTATATGTAGAAGTCCGTGTGCTTTATTGGGCTAATAAAATATATATGGATCCTCGAGTTTCGAAGCCGCATTTAGTAAAACGTTGCTCTAATCACCTAAGAGGCATGGGTCGTCCCCATTAGAGGTTCACGTCGCCATAAGCTCGTTGAACAGGCTTTGTGTGAAATATAGCAGAGTCTAGGACTGCTTTTATTGTCCTTGTGTCCCAGAGGTAGCGTTCCACGGTCACAATTATAAGGTCGTGGGTTCAAATCCTGGTGGGGTGAGATGTTGATTATATGTAGAAGTCCGCGTGCTTTATTGGGCTAATGAAATATATATGGATCCACGTGTGTCGAAGCCGGATTTGGAAAAACGTTACTCTGATCACCTAAGCGGCACGGGTTGTCCCCATTAGAGGTTCATGGCGCCATAAGGTCGTTGAACAGGCTTTGTGTGAAATATAGTAGAGTCTAGGACTGCTTTTATTGTCCTGGTGGCCCAGAGGTAGCGTTCCCCTTTCACAAATATAAGATCGTGGGTTTAAATCCTGGTGGGGTGAGGCGTTGTTTATATGCAGAAGTCTGCGTGCTTTATTGGGCTAATGAAATATATATGGATCCTCGGGTTTCAAAGCCGCATTTGGTTAAACGTTACTCTGATCACCTAAGCGGCACGGGTGGTCCCCATTAGAGGTTAATGGCGCCATAAGGTCGTTGAACAGGCTTTGTGTGAAATATAGTAGAGTCTAGGACTGCTTTTATTGTCCTGGTTGCCAAGAGTTAGCGTTCCCCGGTGACAATTATAAGATCGTGGTTTCAAATCCTGGTGGGGTGAGGTGTTGATTATATGTAGAAGTCTGGGTACTTTATTGGGCTAAGGAAATATATATGGATCCTCGTGTTTCGAGCCGGATTTGGTGAAACGTTGCTCTGATCACCTAAGCGGGACGGGTGGTCCCTATTAGAGGTTCATGGCGCCATAAGGTCGTTGAACAGGCTTTGTGTGAAATATAGTAGAGTCTAGGACTGCTTTTATTGTCCTGGTTGCCAAGAGGTAGCGTTCCCCGGTCACAATTATAAGATCGTAGGTTTGAATCCTGGTTGGGTGAGGTCTTGATTATATGTAGAAGTCCGAGTGCTTTATTGGGCTTATGAAATATATATTGATCCTCGTGTTTTGAAGCCGCATTTGGTAAAACGTTGCTCTCATCACCTAAGCGGCACGGGTGGTCTCCTATAGTGGTTCACAGCGCCATAAGCTCGTTGAACAGGCTTTGTGTGAAATATAGCAGAGTCTAGGACTGCTTTTATTGTCCTGGTGGCCCAGAGGTAGCGTTCCCCGGTCACAATATAAGATCGTGGGTTTGAATCCTGGTGGGGTGAGGTGTTGATTATATGTAGAATTCCGAGTGCTTTATTGGGCTAATGAAATATATATTGATCCTCGTGTTTCGAAGCCGGATTTGGTAAAACGTTGCTCTGATCACCTAAGCGGCACGGGTGGTCTCCTATAGTGGTTCACAGCGCCATAAGCTCGTTTAACAGTCTTTGTGTGAAATATAGCAGAGTCTAGGACTACTTTTATTGTCCTGGTGGCCCAGAGGTAGCGTCCCCCGGTCACAATTATATGATCGTGGGTTCAAATCCTGGTGGGGTGAGGTGTTGATTATATGTAGAAGTCCGCGTGCTTTATTGGGCTAATGAAATATATATGGATCCTCCTTGATTCGACGCCTCATTTGTTAAAACGTTGCTCTGATCACCTAAGCGGCACGGGTGGTCCCCATTAGAGGTTCACGGTGCCATAAGCCCGTTGAACAGGCTTTGTGTGAAATATAGCAGAGTCTAGGAATGCTTTTATTGTCCTGGTGGCGCAGAGGTAGCGTCCCCCGGTCACAAATATAAGATAGTGGGTTCAAATCCTGGTGGGGTGAGGTGTTGATTATATGTAGAAGTCCGTGTGCTTTATTGGGCTAATAAAATATATATGGATCCTCGAGTTTCGAAGCCGCATTTAGTAAAACGTTGCTCTGATCACCTAAGAGGCATGGGTCGTCCCCATTAGAGGTTCACGTCGCCATAAGCTCGTGAAACAGGCTTTGTGTGAAATATAGCAGAGTCTAGGACTGCTTTTATTGTCCTAGTGTCCCAGAGGTAGCGTTCCACGGTCACAATTATAAGATCGTGGGTTCAAATCCTGGTGGGGTGAGGTGTTGATTATATGTAGAAGTCCGCGTGCTGTATTGGGCTAAGGAAATATATATGGATCCTCGTGTTTCGAGCCGGATTTGGTGAAACGTTGCTCTGATCACCTAAGCGGGACGGTTGGTCCCTATTAGAGGTTCATGGCGCCATAAGCTCTTTGAACAGGCTTTGTGTGAAATATAGCAGAGTCTAGGACTGCTTTTATTGTCCTGGTGGCCCAGAGGTAGCGTTCCCCTTTCACAATTATAAGATCGTGGGTTTAAATCCTGGTGGGGTGAGGCGTTGATTATATGCAGAAGTCTGCGTGCTTTATTGGGCTAATGAAAAATATATGGATCCTCGGGTTTCAAAGCCACATTTGGTTAAACGTTGCTCTGATCACCTAAGCGCCACGGGTGGTCCCCATTAGAGGTTCATGGCGCCATAAGATCGTTGAACAGGCTTTGTGTGAAATATGGTAGAGTCTAGGACTGCTTTTATTGTCCTTGTTGCCCAGGGGTAGCGTTCCCCGGTCACAATTATAAGATCGTGGGTTTGAATCCTGGTGGGGTGAGGTGTTGATTATATGTAGAAGTCCGCGTGCTTTATTGGGCTAATGAAATATATATGGATCATCGAGTTTCGAAGCCGCATTTAGTAAAACGTTGGTTTGATCACCTAAGCGGCACGGGTGGTCCCCATTAGAGGATCACGTCGCCATAGGCTCGTTGAACAGTCTTTGTGTGAAATATAGCATAGTCTAGGACTGCTTTTATTGTCCTAGTGTCCTAGAGGTAGCGTTCCCCTGTCACAATTATAAGATCGTGGGTTCAAATCCTGGTGGGGTGAGGTGTTGATTATATGTAGAAGTCCGCGTGCTGTATTGGGCTAATGAAATATATATGGATCCACGTGTTTCGAGCCGGAATTGGTAAAACGTTGCTCTGATCACCTAAGCGGCAAGGGTGGTCCCCATTAGAGTTTCATGGCGCCATAAGGTCGTTGAACAGGGTTTGTGTGAAATATAGTAGAGTCTAGGACTGCTTTTATTGTCCTGGTGGCCCAGAGGTAGCATACCCCGGAAACAATTATAAGATCGTGGGTTTGAATCCTGGTGGGGTGAGGTGTAGATTAAATATAGAAGTCCGCGCGCTTTATTGGGCTAATGAAATATATATGGACCCTCGTGTTTTGAAGCCGCATTTGGTAAAACGTTGCTCTGATCACCTAAGCGGCACGGGTGGTCCCCATTAGAGGTTCACGGCGCCATAAGCTCGTTGAACAGGCTTTGTGTGAAATATAGCAGAGTCTAGGACTACTTTTATTGTCCTGTTGGCCCAGAGGTAGCATACCTCGGTCACAATTATAAGATCGTGGGTCTGAATCCTGGTGGGGTGAGGTGTTGATTATATGTAGAAGTCCGGGTACTTTATTGGGCTAATGAAATATATGGATCTTCGTGTTTCAAACCCGGATTTTGGGAAAACGTTGCTCTCTTATCACCTAAAGCGGCTTGCAGGTGAGGTCCTCATCAGAAGGTTCATGGCCTAAGATCGTTGAACAGGCTTTGTGTGAAATATAGTAGAGTCTAGGACTGCTTTTATTGTCCTGGTTGCCAAGAGGTAGCGTTCCCCGGTCACAATTATAAGATCGTGGTTTCAAATCCTGGTGGGGTGAGGTGTTGATTATATGTAGAAGTCCGGGTACTTTATTGGGCTAATGAAATATATATGGATCCTCGTGTTTCCAAACCGGATTTTGGAAAACGTTGCTCTTATCACCTAAGCGGCACGGGTGGTCCCCATCAGAGGTTCATGGCGCTATAAGATCGTTGAACAGGCTTTGTGTGAAATATAGTAGAGTCTAGGACTGCTTTTATTGTCCTGGTGGCCCAGAGGTAGCTTTCCCCGGTCACAATTATAAGATCGTGGGTTCAAATCTGGTGGGGTGAGGTGTTGATTATATGTAGAAGTCCATGTGCTTTATTGGGCTAATGAAATACATATGGATCCTCGTGTTTCGAAGCCGCATTTGGTAAAACGTTGCTCTGATCACCTACGCGGCACGGGTGGTCTCCTATAGTGGTTCACAGCGCCATAAGCTCGTTGAACAGGCTTTGTGTGAAATATAGCAGAGTTTAGGACTGCTTTTATTGTCCTGGTGGCCCAGAGGTAGCGTTCCCCGGGCACAATTACAAGATCGTGGGTTTGAATCCTGGTTGGGTGAGGTGTTGATTATATGTAGAAGTCCGAGTGCTTTATTGGGCTTATGAAATATATATTGATCCTCGTGTTTTGAAGCCGCATTTGGTAAAACGTTGCTCTCATCACCTAAGCAGCACGCGTGGTCCCCATTAGAGGTTCATGGCGCCATAAGGTCGTTGA
>NW_024723670.1:0-10994 GCF_018991925.1 Homarus americanus
TAGAAGTTACGGCCATTTCCCACAGGTAACTCATATCCCATGGAACGCTCTGACAAACACTCACGTGACCTAGGGAAGGCCTAGCAGGGAGACTGCTTAGCTGGAACACTGGTGTCGGGAGGGCGACTGCTTAGCTGGGACACTGGTATCGGGAGGGCGACTGCTTAGCGGGGACACTGGTGTCGGGTGGGAGACTGCTTAGCTGGGCGCCGGAGGGAAGTCTCGGTCCTGACCGGAGGCGACTTGCCTCCGGCCCTTGACTTCTCTCGAGCAGGCCTGGTGGTGTAGTAGCTGGCCACCTTGTTACAAGACAACTCCCTCTCTGCGAATCCTCGAGGGAGGACCAGGACGTCCTATATATTGGGAAGCGAGCCGTCAGGTTCAGCTGGCCTGGGGGGCGGCGAAGGGTCTCCTTACATTTTGACCCCGCAAATGTGCGGTCAGGCCTGGACTTTTTCAGAACTATCTGGGAAAGTCATCAGGTGGGGCCGTGTGTATATTGGGAGAGCAACCGTGAGAGTTCCCCTACACTTGACTTCCCAAACGTCGGGTCAGACTGGAGTTTCTGAGATGTAAGGAGAAGTCATCAGGTGGGGCCGTGTGACACGAGAGGCCCTGGTTGATTTGTGGCCCCCTTGAGTTGGGCTCCAAGGGTTACATTTGACCTGGCTAATTGTGAGGTCAGGTCCGGCCTTTGTTCAGAGAGTAGGTTATTGTATATTGGAAGAGGGTCGGCTGGTGCCTTCTTACATGTCTGTTGTGGTGACATGTCACATGGGAGGGGAGCTAGTTGATTTGTAACCCCCGGTCCACCGTGAGAGTTACACTTGACCCCTCAAACGTCGGGTCAAGACTGGCCCCCCTCTGCGGTGTAGGACATTGTGTATATTGGGAGAGAGCCGGCTGGTGCCCTCTTACATGTGTGACATGGGAGGGGGAGCTAGTTGATTTACAATCCTTGGTCAACCGCAGAGTTACCCTACACTTGACCTAGGGAAGGCCTAGAGTTTCTGAGATGTAAGCTGTGGTCTGACAACCCATCACTACAGCAGGAGAGGGCGAGAGGAGGAGTGGAGGAGGAGGAGGAGGAGGAGGAGGAGGAGGAGGAGAAAAGGAGAAGGAGGAGGTGGGAGAGAAGGAGGAGGAGGAATAAGAGGAGGAGAGAGGAGAGAGGAGTAGGGGAGGGGGGCGGAGGGAGAGGAGGGATGGCTACCGGTGCCTTTCCCCTGAGTGCCGGGTCACCTCACATGACCCTCGACAGACGTGGCATCGTGGCACTGTGCTCCAGATGGCCAGACTAATTAGAGTAGCTCAACGTCCTGACACTTTCATTATTACTTGGCTCTGACGTTATAATTATTAAGTGCCTCCTCTCCTAACACTCGTGGGGGGGGGTAGTGTATTATTGTTATCATTCTTCTCTTTATCTTATTCTTCGAGTTTTATTCAACCATCATTAATAAGTAGAGAGGGCGAGAGAGAGAGAGAGAGAGAGAATTTACAACAATACTTCCCTTTAACAAAACACAAGACAGGAAAACAAAACTAATCATATTTTCCCACATATTTTTGACCGATATATATCATCAGACTCATACATTTTCAAAGTTTTTTTTTCTTCTTCAGACAACCTAAAAAAAATGCCACTGATTTCACTGACTGATATTCCTACCACCTTTCCCTGAGTTGGTTGTCGGTTCGTTAGTTACAGTCTAGGATGGCAAAGTTGCAAAATGATGGAACTACGAGTCGACATTTTGTGATGATTCTTGATGCATTTGATAGCTGGCTTCTACGTCCATTGTGTGTGTGTGTGTGTGTGTGTGTGTGTGTGTGTGTGTGTGTGTGTGTATGTGTGTATGTGTGTGTAAACCTTGTGATTGTACAGAAAGACAACCAGACACAAGACAAACACACCTCCCTTACATACACACCCAACCCACACACTCATTCACCCACACACACGCACTCACACACCCACACACCCACCAGAGCTACCACGCGGGGCATCTCACCAGCGCCAAAACTTACCTTATTCTCAGCCACGGTAAATGAACTTTGTAAACTTGGCGAGGAAGGAGATAGTTGGTGAACCACCAGAGGTGTTTTCGCTTGTGTTCCTTGTACGTGTTTTGTATATTGTTGAGTTACTACAAGTGTCGCAGTAGCCTTGAGTGTATTTTTGTTGTTGTTTTTGTTGTTCTTGTTCTTGGGGGGGGGTGGTGTTGTTGTTGTTGTTGTTGTTGTTGGTGGTGGTGGTGTTGTTGTTGTTGTTGGTGGTGGTGGTGGTGGTGGTGGTGTTGGTGCAGGTGGTGTTGTTTTTATCTGGTGTTATTAGAAGTTACGGTATCCCCCCAAAAAAAAATCACGATAGAACACACACACACACACACACACACACACACACACATTGATGACACACACACACACACACCAAACTCTACCTCTCACCTTGAAGGTGTGTCATGGTCCCCCAAAACATTATTATTAATCACCCATGTCTAATTAGTATCCCACAAACCCCCCCAAAAAAAAAAAAAAATTAAATAAAGAAAAAAAATAAAAGAATATGAATAATATACACAAAAGCAAGAACAACTTAATGTTTTTCTTGTTTTTGTTTCGGGGGGGGGGGGGGTGTGAGGTGAATGAGAACAATAAAAGCTAAATATATCAACACAGCGGCTCGGTAACACTCTTCCTTACGTTATAGGAAACTAAAATACAATATTAAAATTTTTATTACTTATCCCTATCTTGATGGCCAGACGGGACTGCTATCCTCTTTCCCTCAGAGGTACGCAGTTCAAGTGAGTGCCAAGTAGTGGTGTTTGTGTGTGTGTTTCTGTGTGTATTTATCTGTGTATGTATTTCTCTGTGTATGTATTTCTCTGTGTGTGTGTATGTATTTCTCTGTGTATGTATTTCTCTGTGTATGTATTTCTCTGTGTGTATGTATTTCTCTGTGTGTGTGTATGTATTTCTCTGTGTATGTATTTCTCTGTGTATGTATTTCTCTGTGTGTATGTATTTCTCTGTGTATGTATTTCTCTGTGTATGTATTTCTCTGTGTGTATGTATTTCTCTGTGTATGTATTTCTCTGTGTATGTATTTCTCTGTGTATGTATTTCTCTGTGTATGTGTTTCTCTGTGTATGTATTTCTCTGTGTATGTATTTCTCTGTGTATGTATTTCTCTGTGTATGTATTTCTCTGTGTGTATGTATTTCTCTGTGTATGTGTTTCTCTGTGTATGTATTTCTCTGTGTATGTATTTCTCTGTGTATGTATTTCTCTGTGTATGTATTTCTCTGTGTATGTATTTCTCTGTGTATGTATTTCTCTGTGTATGTATTTCTCTGTGTGTATGTATTTCTATGTGTATGTATTTCTCTGTGTATGTATTTCTCTGTGTATGTATTTCTCTGTGTATGTGTTTCTCTGCGTATGTGTTTCTCTGTGTATGTATTTCTCTGTGTATGTATTTCTCTGTGTATGTGTTTCTCTATGTGTATGCATTTCTATGTGTATGCATTTCTATGTGTATGTATTTCTCTGTGTATGTATTTCTCTGTGTATGTATTTCTCTGTGTATGTATTAACAAGAAGAAGAGGACGACGACGACGACGACGACGACAAGAAGAGGACGACGACGACGACGACGACGACAAGAAGAGACGACGACGACGACGACGACGACGACAAGAAGAGGACGACGACGACGACGAAGACGACGACAAGAAGAGGACGACGACGACGACGACAAGAAGAGAGACGACGACGACGACGACGACGATGAAGAAGAGGACGACGACGACGACGAAGACGACGACGACGACGACGACAAGAAGACGACGACAAGAAGAGGACGACAGAAGACGACGACGACGACAAGAAGACGACGACAAGAAGACGACGACGACGACAAGAAGACGACGACAAGAAGACGACGACAAGAAGAGGACGACGACGACGACGACGACGACGACAAGAAGAGGACGACGACGACGACGACGACGACAAGAAGAGGACGACGACGAAGACGACGACGACGACAAGAAGAGACGACGACGAAGACGAAGACGACGACAAGAAGAGGACGACGACGACGACGAAGACGACGACAAGAAGAGGACGACGACGACGACAAGAAGAGACGACGACGACGACGAAGACGACGACGAAGACGACGAGACAAGAAGAGGACGACGACGACGACGACGACGACAAGACGGAAGACGACGACAAGAAGATGACGACGAAGACGACGACAAGAAGAGGACGACGACGACGACGACAGAAGAGGACTGACGACGGCAGCGACGACGACAAGAGGGACGACGACGACGACGACGACGACAAAAGAAGAGGACGACGACGACGACGACGACGACAAAAGAAGAGGGGACGACGACGACGACAGCGACACGACGACAAAGAAGGGACGACGTGACGAAGACAGAGACGACGACAAAGAAGAGGACGGTGACGACGACGAGCGACGACGACGACAAAGAAGAGGACGGCGACGACGACAGAGACGACGACAAAGGAAGAGGACGGCGACGACGACGACGACGACAAAGAAGAGGACGACGACAGAAGACGAAGACGACGACAAGAGGAGGACGACGACGACGACGAAGACGACGACAAAGAAGAGGACGACGACGGCAGCAGAGACGACGACAAGAGGACGACGACGACGACAGAGACGACGACAAGAAGGGACGACGACGACGACGAAGACGACGACAAGAAGAGGACGACGACGACGACGGTGACGACGACAGAAGAGGGACGACGACGACGACGACGACGACAAAGAAGGGACGACGACGCTGACGGCGACGACAAGAAAGGGACGACGACGACGACGACGACGACAAAGAGAGGGACGACGACGACGACGGCGGCGGCGACGACGACGACGACAAAGAAGGGGACGACGACGACAGCGACGACGACGACAAAGAGAGGGACGACGACGACGACGACGACGACGACAGAAGAGGACGACGACGACGACGACGACGACCAAAGAAGGGGACGACGACGAAGACAGAAGACGGCGACAAGAAGAGGGACGACGACGAAGACAGAAGACGACGACAAGAAGAGGACGACGACGACGACAGAGACGACGACAAAGAAGAGGGACGACGAGCAGAAACCTTGACAAAGAAGAGGACGACGACGACTGTGAAGACAGGGGCGAAGACGGCAGCAAAGAAAGGACGACGACGACGACGAAGACGAAGACGAAGACGACGACAAGACGAAGACGAAGACGACGACAAAGAGAGGGGACGAGCGAACGACGACGACAAGGAAGGACGACGACGACGACGTAAAGAAGAGAGAGGACGACGACGACGACGACAAAGAAGAGGACGACGACGACGACGAAGCGACGACAAGAAGAGGGGACGTGACGACGACGACAAGAGGACGACGACGCTTGACGACGGCGACGACAAGACGACAGCAAAGAAGAGGACGACGACGACGACAGACGACGACAAGAAGAGGACGACGACGACGACGACGACGACGACAAAGGGACGACGACGACAAGAGGGACGACGACGACAAGAAGAGGCGGCGACGACATTGAAGACGACATGACGACAAAAAGAAGGGACAACGACGACGACAAAGAGAGGACTGACGGCTTGACGACGACGACGACGACGACGAAGACGACGACGACGACAGAAGAGGACGACGACGACGCTGACAGAAGACGACGACGACGACAAGAGGACGACGACGACGACGACGACGACAAGAAGGGACGTGACGACGACGACGACGACGACAAGAAGAGGTTGACGACGACGACAAAGAAGGGACGACGACGACGGCAAGACGACGACGACGACAAAGAAGAGGACGACGACGACGACGACGACAAGAGGACGACGACAGAGACAAGACGACGACAAGAAGAGGACGACGAACGACGACAGAGACGACGACGACGGAAGACAAAGAAGAAGGACGACGACGACGAGACGACGACAAGAGAGGACGACGACGACGACGAAGACTTGACGACAAAGAGGGGACGACGACGACGCGACGAAGACGACGATGACGAAAGGGACGACAGCGACGACGACAGCGACAAGAAGGGACGACGACGGTGACAAGACGACGACAGAAGAGGACGACGGCGACGACAGAAGACGACGACAAGAAGAGGACGACGACAGCGAAGCGACCGACAAGGGACGGGGACGAAGACGACGACGACGACGACGACAAGAGAGGACGGATGTTGCTAAACCAGACTAATTAGGTCATTCCACAAACCCGGATGTTTGGCCTGTTTGCCAAAATAACCCGTAAAATGTCGCTGCGGTGATGAGAATGAATGTCTATTATTTGTTACGTAATCACTTAAAATCTGAGGTATTCATTTTGATTCACTGTATGTTGCTATATAAACTTTACTTTAGGATGTGAGTTTACTACTGGGGTTGTGTGCTCTCTCTCTCTCTCTCTCTCTCTCTCTCTCTCTCTCTCTCTCTCTCTCTCCTGCTCTCTCTCTCCCGTCCTCCTCAGAAACTTTGATCCGGTGACACCACATTCTCAGGATCTTATTCGGCCTTGTGTGACCTTTTACTCATCATTCACTACTATCATCATCTACCTCTTATCACATCACATCCTCCTATATTTCTGTCTGAACATATCTCTTGTCACATTACCTCATCATCACCTCACATCTTCCATCATCAGTACATTTTTCATCCATCACCATCCTGGGCCTCACCATCATCATCATCCCTACCATCACCATCCCTGCCCATACACTTCCTCACTACTACCAACAGCACGAGGGCTCGAACCCTGAACACCTGAGAACTGGCAGACATCTCAGTAACCCCGCGCCGTCTCACTGGGTACAAACTTCCAACCCGCCCATCTTGCGAGAGTTGTCCCCAGGGTGGGGGGAGGTAGGAGAATAGGGTGAGGCCAGGGAAGAGATGAGATGAAAGGTGAAGTGGTCAGGCAAGGAGGCGTGTGTGTGTGTGTGTGTGCAATCAAACTGCACTGCCATGTACGTACACACACTCTCTCCCTACCTATATAACACACACACACACACACACTAAAATCCAGGTTCACAGATAGATAATTGGGGGGGGGTGTGGGAGATAGTGAGCAAGACTTTATCTCATAGGTAAAGATACGAGGAATTTTATTTACTGGTTTACTGAACTATTTAAAATCATCGTCCCAAAACTGGCAGACTTAGAGGTGCTGTGTGGGAAAATTACCAACGGAATAGTAAGTAAGGTAGAAGTGAAGAAGGGGGTTGGAGGGGGAAGGAGGGAGGGAAGAGATTGGAGAGGGGAGAGGAGGTGGAAAGGAGAGTTGGAAGGGAAGGGGGAAGGTTGAAAGGAAAGGATGGAAGGAAGGGAGGATGGCAGGAAAGGGAGAAGATTAATGTCAATAAATTACAAATAAATACAAATTTATGCCGAAACAGATCAAACCTTTTTTCTTTACACCTGGACAACGTTAAACTTGAAATAGATTTTGTATAAACTTCAATAACATCGACGAAATAGATCTCCCGGGCAATGGTCAATCAACATCAATGATATATATATATATATATATATATATATATATATATATATATATATATATATATATATAAAATATATATATATATATATATATATATATATATATATATATATATATATATATATATATATATATATATATATATATATATTTTTTTTTTTTCAAAATAGAAAACCAATTACAGTATTTCTTTTTTATATTTCCTAAGCACTGTACCGATGAGTTGTAGTCAATGCATAATAATAATAATAATAATAATAATAATAATAATTAACGGTTTATTGAAAAGTTCTGCAGCCCGAAGGCTGAAAATATACATTGCATAAATGACTTATTACATACATTGCTGGTTTAACAAAAGCCTTCATTAGAGAAAGGTAAAGGAACATACAGATTAATGTAGGTGTTGGAAAACAAAAAGCGTAGTGTAGTAACTCCCTCCCAGATGGTGTTAGGAAGGACCTCACGTGGTGTAGTAGTTCCCCACACAGATGGTGTTATGAGGGGCCTCACGTGGTAGTAATTCCCCACAGATGGTGTTATGAGGCCCCACGTGGGTGTAGTAATTCCCCACAGATGGTGTTATGAGGGGCCCACGTGGTAGTAATTCCTCACAGATGGTGTTATGAGGGGCCCCACGTGGTGTAGTAATTCCCCACAGATGGTGTTATGAGGGGCCTCACGTGGTAGTAATTCTCACAGATGGTGTTATGAGGGGCCCCTAAGTGTAGTAACTCCTCACATATGGTGTTATGAGGCCTCACTGGTGTAGTAATCTCACAGATGGTGTTATGAGGGCCTCACGTGGTGTAGTACTCCCTCACAGATGGTGCTGAGGGGCCCCACGTGGTGTAGTATCCCTCACAGATGGTGTTATGAGGGCCTCACGTGGTGTAGTAACCTCACATATGGTGTTATGAGGGCCTCACGTGGTGTAGTAATCTCACAGATGGTGTTATATGAGTAAGGTGTGGTTCCAGGCCTTCCTATCGTAGACGGATTAACACATCGCTGGTAGTTGGGTCTCACGGGCCGTTATCACTGGGTACCTGGGACCTCACTGTGTGAAAGGTCAACAGGTACCACTGTTACTGTTGAGTTGTTCTCACGACTTAAGCACTGTTCACCACTGTTCACCTCTGTTTAACACTGGTTCCATTTCTTCCTAAATGAAAATAAACTTCTGGCGTGAACTTGTTGATATTCCGGTGGGGAGGAGGGTTCGGGGAGGGGTTGGTATGGGCAACATAACAGTTGACCTGGCTGCTCGAGGAGGAGCACGAGTACGTCTGACCTTCGAAGTTGTAGTGTGTAGGTTAGGTTAGTTTAGCTTGAATAAGGTTAAGTTAAGGTTAGATTAGGTCAGGTCAGATTGGGTTAGGTCAGGTCAGGTTAGGTTAGGTAATTTATATCCTGGAATTTAAATCAACTTAAATGTGTACGAAACGAGAAGAAAAAATCAGTAACAAAAGTGTACAGAAACCAGACACACAATATCTGGAAACAAAACAAACAAAAAAGTTACAAATACTTTTTACCCCATTTGACTCAACAACAATGATGCGTGTACTAATAAAACTGTTTGTCTGTGTCCTTAAAGAGTGTGTGTGTGTTGTGTGTGTGTGTTGTTGTTGTGTGTGTGTGTGTGTGTGTGTGTGTGTGTGTGTGTGTGTGTGTGTGTGTGTGTGTGTGTGTGTGTTACTATTATTTGTAAATAATTACGATGGGACTTTTTTATATTTGAATTCAATATAAATGAAAAATGTAGGAAATAAAGCAGTTTGGTTATGTATAAAAAGAAATATGTATTTGGTTATGTTTAATGTATAAGTAGTGTATTTTGTTGTTGTAGTCAAATGGGGGTAAAAGTATTTGTAACTTCTTTTTTGGTGTTCCTGCAGGTGATTTCATGAATAGTTTGAAAAATTAATAAGCCCTGCACTCATGGGTTGGGTTCACAATTGAAGGTAAACTGATTGGACGGTAGTTGGAGGATAGTGATTTATCTTCCTTATTGAAAATCTGTATTAAATTCGCTATTCTCCAGGGTTCTGGCACTACACCCGCTTTTAATGACCTGTTGAACATATTTGCCAAGGGCATACTAAGCACTTCCTTAAGTATCTCGTCTGGAGTTGGTAACTTATTAAGCTTTAGCCTATCGTTACTAGTTGCTACTATTTCGCTTAATATATTTATTCGTTATCTCGGTATATAATCGGCGCCTCGGGTATCCTGTTTAAATTTTCGGTGATAAACTGTTGGAAAATAGCTTCAGATTAGTTCTCTTTTTCCGTCATAATCAGTTAGCTCACCGGTATCTGACTGTATTGGTCTAATCTTTTCTCGATTTATTTTGATAAACTTGAAAGAATCCCTTTATGTTTGACTTCGCTTCCCTTGCTACCTTCAGTTCAATAATCCGCTTTGCTTTTCTTACCTCAGTTTTGACCCTACTGGCCAATACCCTATAATAATCTCCGAGGTAAACTTCACCACGTTTTAGACTCTTAACTATATCCTTCCTTTGTCTAATAATTTTCTTAAAATAAAGATTTGTCCCTTTGGGGTTAATATTGGATATGAGTTATCTGTATGGTATGTTCTGCTTTTGTACATTAACTCCTTATCTAAATTGTTGTGGAACCCATTAACTCCGATCGTGTTCAGGTCATCCCCAACCGCCATGTCATGAGGTTATCGCTGTTAGGTCTCCAAGTAAAGTGAGGTCGCTCTCGGCGAGTATATTGTGTAAGGTCACCTCACGAGGGTTAATGTAATTCATCCCCAAACGCGATACCCCTTCTCTCGGCTGCCATTTCAAACTATCAAATTTTACCCTTCTGAAATCTGGGACGTGAATGGAGTTTTAGTTGCGGCTACCATTAAATTATAATTTGACTCGGATTTCATTGTGATCGCTGTTACTTTCCTCGACATTACTAATGAGATTTTTAGTTTGACAGAACTCGAGTTACAAGACTAGCGAGGTCATCCTAAGATTATATCTTGCGCTTGCGAGACCTCGCCTGGATTACTCAGTTCAGTTCTGGTCACCGTATTACAGAATGGATATAGAATCCTTAGAAAGAATCCAGGGGAGAATGACAAAACTAATCCCAGGCATTAGGAACCTTGAGTACAGAGACAGGTTAAAGCATCTTAATTTGAACTCCTTCAAGAGACGTAGAGCGAAGGGCGACGTGATAGAGGTGTATAAATGAAAGTCCGGGCTCAACAAAGGGGACATTATAAAGGTACTCGAACTATCCAACCAAGAGCGAACTCGTAACAATGGTTTTATATTTGGCAAATTTAGATTTAGGCGCGAAACGGGTAAACACCAGTTTGGAAACCCAGTTGTGGATGAATGGAACTAGTTACCAAA
>NW_024723671.1:0-17659 GCF_018991925.1 Homarus americanus
TCAGGGTGACTTTCAGAATTGTCTGAGGTGTACCTGGGAGTGTCAGGAGTGCTGGGAACCTGAAGTGTACCAAGGTGTCTATGCTCTGCAGTGTCTGGGGTAGGTGTCATCTACTAGGTGTCTGAAGTGTATAGGGGTGTCAGAGGGTGTACCTGGGGTGTCAGAGGTGTACCTGGGGAGTGTCTGTCTCTACCTGGGAAGTGTGGGAGTGTGCCTGGGGAGTGTCAGAGGTGTGCCTGGGGTGTCAGAGGTGTGCCTGGGTGTCCTATGCTCTGCCTGGGAGTGTCTGGGGTGTGCCTGGAAGGTGTCTGTATGCTCTGCCTGGGAGTGTGTCTGGGGATGTGCCTGGGGTGTCTGAGGAGTTGTGCACAGTGTCAGAGGTGTACCTGGGGTGTCTATGCTCTACCTGCAGGGAGTGTTCTAAATGCAGACTGTGCTGGATGTCTGCTCTACCTGGAAGTGTCAGGAATTGTACCTGGGGTGTCTATGTCTCTACCAGTGTCTGAGGTGTACCTGGAGGTGTCTGTATACCTGGGATGTAAGTGTTGGGGTGTCTGTGCTCTGCAGTGTCTTGGTGTACCAGGTGTGGTTTTCAAGGTGTGGGGGTGTGCCTACAAGGTGGGGAATTTATCTGGATTAAGTGTACAGGGGGTGTGCCTGTATCAAGTGCAGAATCTCTGTGCACAGGGAATTAATATATATACAAAATTATTATAAGTGCTAAATTTATTATCTGCAGGTCTCTGAGGAATTGTACTTTGGATATATGAAATTATCTGATTGCAGTTATGTGGAGGTGTCTGAGGTTGTTGCCTGGATGTCATACCTGGATGGGGTGTGTGTCTGGTGCTGAGTTGTGTGTGCCTGGGGTGTTGTTGCACCAGTTGTGCCTGGGGTTATGGAGGTTGTTGCACAAGTTATTGTACCAGGGGTGTGTGGGTTGTCTGTGCTCTGCACAGGTGTGGGGAATTATTGTACTGGGGGAACAGAGGGACCTCAGAAGTTCTCAGTGTCAGGTGTAGGAGTGTCTATATACCATCCAGTGTGCAGGTGTCTATGCTCCTGCACAGTGGTGGGGTGTCCTGTAACCACACAGGTGTGGTGTGGTGTCTGGGGTGTGCAGGTGTGGGGTGTGTGTGCCTGGGAGTGTCTGCGGTGTGCCTGGGTGTCAGGGTGTGCCTGGGGTGTCAGAGGGACTGTGCAGTGGCACCTGGGGTGTCTGTGCTCTGCCTCTGGTGTGCCTGGGGTGTGAGGTTGCCTGGGGTATCAAGGGTGGCCAGAGGTGTCTGGTGTGTCTGAGGTGTGCCTGGGGTGTCTGTCTGCCTGGAAGTGTCAGGGGTGTGCCTGGGGTGTACTATGCTCTGCAGGGGTGTCTGGAGAGGTGTGCCTGGGGTGTCTGGGGTGTGCCTGGGGTGTGTCTGAGGTGTAAGTGTCTATGCTCTACCTGGGGAGTGTCTGAGGTGTACCTGGGGAGTGTCTAGAGGTGTGCCTGGGGTGTCTGTGCCTGGGGTGTGAGGCGTGGGGTGTCAGAGGTGTGGGGTGTCAGGTATGCCTGGAGTGTCTGAGGTGTGCCTGGATGTCTGTCACCGGAGGTGTGCAGGTGTCTATGCTCTGCAGGTCTGCCCTGGGATGTCTGGGGAATGTGCCTGGGAGTGTCAGAGGTGTGCCTGGGGTCTCAGGACTGGGGTCCAGAGGTGTGCCTGGGATGTCTGCCAGGGGTGTCTATGCTCTGCCTGGGGTGGCTCTACCTGGGTGTCTGGGGTGTGCCTGGGAGTGTGTGTGCCTGGGAGTGTCTGGGGTGTGCCTGGGGAGTCTCATGCTGTACCTGGGGTGTCAGGGAGGTGTGCCTGGGAGGTCAGAGGTGTGCCTGGGAGTGTCTGGAGGTGTGCCTGGGAGTGTCTGGGGTGTGCCTGGGGTCAGGGTGTGCCTGGGGTGTCTATGCTCTGCCTGGAAGTGTCTGGGGTGTGCCTGGGGTGTCAGAGGTGTGCCTGGGGTGTCTGAGGTGTGCCTGGGGTGTCTATGCTCTGCAAGTGTCTGGGGGTGCCTGGGGTGTCTATGCTCTACCTGGGGTGTCAGGGGTGTACCTGGGAGTGTCTGTGCTCTACCTGGGGAGTGTCTGGGGTGTGCCTGGGTGTCTATGCTCTACTAGTGTCAGAGTGTGCCTGGGTGTCTATGCTCTACCTGGAAGTGTCTGAGGTGTGCCTGGTGTCTGGGTGTGCCTGGAAGTGTCAGAGAGGTGTACCTGGGGAGTGTCTGAGGTGTGCCACTGGAGTGTCTGGGGTGTGCACCGGGTGTCTGAGGTGTGCCTGGGGTGTCAGGGGTGTGCCTGGGTGTCTGGTGTGCCTGGAGTGTCTGAGGTGTGCCTGGGGTGTCTGGGGTGTGCCTGGGGTGTCTGAGGTGTGCCTGGGGTGTCAGGGTGTGCCTGGGGTGTCGGAGGTGTGCCTGGGAGTGTCTGAGGTGTGCCACGGGGTGTCTATGCTCTGCCTGGGAGTGTCTGGTGTGCCTGGGGTGTCTATGCTCTGCCTGGAATGCAGGGGTGTGCCTGGGGTGTCAGAGGTGTGCCTGGGAGTGTCAGAGGTGTGCCTGGGGTGTCTATGCTCTGCCTGGAGGTGTCTGAGGTGTGCCTGGGGAGTGTCAGAGGGTGCCTGGGGTGTCAGAGAGGTGTGCCTGGGAGTGCAGAGGTGTGCCTGGGGTGTCAGAGGTACTTGGGATTGTCTGGTGCACCTGGGAGTGTCTGAGGTATTGCTGGGGTGTCTGGGCTTTACCTGGGATGGTCTGGGGTGTACCTTGCAGTGTCTGGTGTGCCTGGCAGTGTCAGCGGTGTGCCTTGGGTGTCAGCGGTGTGCCTGGGAGTGTCTGGGGTGTACCTGGGGAGTGTCAGGGGAGAACCAGGGGAGTGTAGAGGTGTGCCTGAGGTGTCAGAGGTGTGCCTGGGGAGTGTCATGGGTGTGCCTGGGGTGTCAGAGGTGTGCCTGGAGTGTCAGAGGTGTGCCTGGGAGTGTCAGTGGTGTACCTGGGTGTCACAGAGGTGTACCAGGGAGTATTAGTGGTGTGCCTGGGAGTGTCATTGGTGTGTGAGGTGTCCAGAGAGGTGTGCCTGGAAGTGTCAGTGGTGTGCCTGGAGGTGTCAGGGGTGTGCCAGTGTCTGGGGTGTACCTGGGGTGTCCTGTACCCAGTGTCTGAGGTGTGCCTGGGGTGTCTGAGCTGTGCCTGGGAGTGTCAGGGTGTGCCTGGGGTGTCTGAGGTGTGCCTGGGGTGTCAGGGTGTGCCTGGGGTGTCTGGGGTGTCCTGGGGTGTCAGAGGTGTGCAAGGGTGTCTGAGGTGTACCTGGGGTGTCAGAGGTGTGCCTGGGAGTGTCAGAGAGTGTGCCTGGGGTGTCTGAGGTGTGCAGGGTGTCTGAGGTGTGCCTGGGGAGTGTCTATGCTCTACCTGGAAGTGTCAGAGGTGTGCCTGGGGTGTGCGGTGTGCGTATGCTCTACCTGGAGTGTCTGAGGTGTGCCTGGGGTGTCAGGAGGTGTACCTGGGTGTCAGAGGTGTGCCTGGGAGTGTCTGGTGTGCCTGGGGTGTCTATGCTCTGCCTGGAAGTGTCTGAGGGTGTGCCTGGGTGTCTGCTCTGCCTCTGGGGGTGTCTGGGGTGTGCCTGGGTGTCTATGCTCTGCCTGGGGTGTCTGAGGGTGTGCCTGGGGTGTCTATGCTCTGCCTGGGGGTGTCTGGGGTGTGCCTGGGGTGTGGGGTGTGCCTGGGGTGTCTGAGGTGTGCCTGGGGTGTCTATGCTCTCTACCTGGGGTGTCTGGGGTGTGCCTGGGGTGTCTGGGGTGTGCCTGGGGTGTCTATGCTCTGCCTGGGGTGTCTGAGGTGTGCCTGGGGTGTCTATGCTCTGCCTGGAAGTGTCTGAGGTGTGCCTGGGGTGTCTGGGTGTGGGTGTCAGGGGTGTGCCTGGGGTGTCAGAGGTGTGCCTGGGGAGTGTCTGGGGTGTGCCTGGGGTGTCTGGGGTGTGCCTGGGTGTCTATGCTCTGCCTGGGAAGTGTCTGGGGTGTGCCTGGGGTGTCTGGAGTGTGCCAGGGGTGTCAGAGGTGTGCCTGGGGAGTGTCAGAGGGTGTGCCTGGGGTGTCTGAGGTGTGCCTGGGGAGTGTCAGAGGTGTGCCTGGGGTGTCTGGGGTGTGCCTGGGGTGTCTATCTCTACCTGGAAGGTGTCAGTGTGCCTGGGAGTGTCTGAGGTGTGCCTGGGGGTGTCAGAGGTGTGCCTGGGAGTGTCAGGGGTGTGCCTGGGGTGTCTGGGGTGTGCCTGGGAGTGTCTGAGGTGTGCCTGGGGTGTCAGAGGTGTGGGGTGTCTATGCTCTACCTGGAAGTGTCAGAGGTGTACCTGGGGTGTCTGGGGTGTGCCTAGGGTGTCTATGCTCTGCCTGGAGTGTCAGGGTGTGCCTGGGGTGTCAGAGGTGTGCCTGGGGTCAGGGGTGTGCCTGGGGTGTCCCGGGGTGTGCCTGGGGTGTCTGGGGTGTGCCTGGGAGTGTCTGAGGTGTGCCTGGGGTGTCTGGGGTGTGCCTGGGAGTGTCTGGGGTGTGCCTGGGGTGTCAGAGGTGTGCCTGGGAGTGTCTGGGGTGTGCCTGGGGTGTCTATGCTCTGCCTGGGGAGTGTCTGAGGGTGTGCCTGGGTGTCTATGCTCTGCCTGGAAGTGTCTGGGGTGTGCCTGGGGTGTCCAGGGTGTGCCTGGAAGTGTCTGGGGTGTGCCTGGGGTGTCTATGCTCTGCCTGGGGTGTCTGAGGTGTGCCTGGGGGTGTCTATGCTCTGCCTGGGAGTGTCTGGGGTGTGCCTGGGGTGTCTGTGCTGCCTGGGGAGTGTCTGGGGTGTGCCTGGGGTGTCTATGCTCTGCCTGGAAGTGTCTGGAGGTGTGCCTGGGGAGTGTCTATGCTCTGCCTGGAGTGTTCTGGGGTGTGCCTGGGGTGTCTATGCTCTGCCTGGGTGTCGGGGTGTGCCTGGGAGTGTCAGAGGGTGTGCCTGGGAGTGTCTGGGGTGTGCCTCTGGGGTGTCTGGGGTGTGCCTGGGGTGTCAGAGGGTGTGCCTGGGGTGTCTGGGGTGTGCCTGGAAGTGTCTGAGGTGTGCCTGGGGTGTCTGAGGGTGTGCCTGGGGAGTGTCTGAGGTGTGCCTGGGGTGTCTGGGGTGTGCCTGGGGTGTCAGAGGTGTGCTGGGGTGTCTGGGGTGTGCCTGGGGTGTCTATGCTCTGCCTGGGAGTGTCTGGGTGTGCCTGGGGTGTCTATGCTCTGCCTGGAAGTGTCTGAGGTGTGCCTGGGGGTGTCAGAGGGTGTGCCTGGGAGTGTCAGGGTGTGCCTGGGTGTCTATGCTCTGCAGGTGTCTGGGGTGTGCCTGGGTGTCAGAGGGTGTGCCTGGGGTGTCAGAGGTGTGCCTGGGAGTGTCTATGCTCTGCCTGGGGTGTCTGGGGTGTGCCTGGGGTGTCTATGCTCTACCTGGGAGTGTCCAGAGGTGTGCCTGGGGTGTCTGAGGGTGTGCCTGGGAGTGTCAGAGGTGTGCCTGGGAGTGATGCTCTGCCTGGGAGTGTCTGAGGTGTGCCTGGGAGTGTCTATGCTCTGCCTGGAAGTGTCAGAGGTGTGCCTGGGGAGTGTCAGAGGTGTACCTGGGAGTGTCAGAGGTGTGCCTGGGGTGTCTGTATCCTGGGAGTGTCTGAGTGTGCCTGGGGTGTGTATGCTCTGCCTGGGGAGTGTCTGGGGTGCCTGGGGGTGTCTGGGGTGTGCCTGGGGTGTCTGGGGTGTGCCTGGGGAGTGTGAGGTGTGCCTGGGTGTCAGGGGTGTGCCTGGGAGTGTCAGAGGTGTGCCTGGGATGTCTATGCTCTGCCTGCTGGGGTGTCTGAGGGTGTGCCTGGGAGTGTCTATGCTCTGCCTGGGAGTGTCTGAGGTGTGCCTGGGGTGTCAGGTGTGCCTGGGGTGTCTGGGGTGTGCCTGGGGGTGTCAGAGGTGTGCCTGGGGTGTCAGGGTGTGCCTGGGGAGTGTCAGAGGTGCTGGGGTGTCTGCTCTGCCTGGGAGTGTCTGGGGTGTGCCTGGGGGTGTCTATGCTCTGCCTGGGGTGTCTGAGGTGTGCCTGGGGTGTCTGGGGTGTGCCTGGGAGTGTCTATGCTCTGCCTGGAAGTGTCTGAGGTGTGCCTGGGGTGTCTATGCTCTCTGGGGTGTGCAGGGTGTGCCTGGGGTGTCTATGCTCTGCCTGGGAGTGTCTGGGGTGTGCCTGGGAGTGTCTGGGGTGTGCCTGGGGTGTCTATGCTCTGGAAGTGTCTGGGGTGTGCCTGGGGTGTCTATGCTCCTGGGGAGTGTCTGGGGTGTGCCTGGGGTGTCTATGCTCTGCAAGTGTCTGAGGTGTGCCTGGGGTGTCTGGGGTGTGCCTGGGGTGTCAGGGGTGGCCTGGGGTGTCTGAGGTGTACCTGGGAGTGTCAGCGGTGTGCCTGGGGAGTGTCAGGGTGTGCCTGGGAGTCAGGGGTGTGCCTGGGGTGTCAGGGGTGTGCCTGGGAGTGTCAGAGGTGTGCCTGGGGTGTCTATGCTCTACCTGGGGTGTCTGAGGTGTGCCTGGGAGTGTCTATGCTCTACCTGGGAGTGTCTGAGGTGTGCCTGGGGTGTCAGGGGTGTACCTGGGGAGTGTCAGAGGGTGTACCTGGAAGTGTCTGGTGTGCCTGGGGTGTCTATGCTCTACCTGGGGTGTCTGGGGTGTGTGCCTGGGGTGTCTATGCTCTGCTCCTGGGGAGTGTCTGGGGTGTGCCTGGGGAGTGTCTGGGTGTGCCTGGGGTGTCTATGCTCTACCTGGAAGTGTCTGGGGTGTGCTGGGAGTGTCTGTGCTCTGCCTGGAAGTGTCTGAGGTGTGCCTGGGAGTGTCTATGCTCTGCCTGGGAGTGTCTGAGGTGTGCCTGGGTGTCTGGGGTGTGCCTGGGGTGTCTGGGGTGTACCTGGGAGTGTCAGCGGTGTGCCTGGGAGTGTCAGCGGTGTGCCTGGAGTGTCAGAGGTGTACCTGGGGTGTCAGAGGTGTGCCTGGGAGTGTCAAGGTGTGCCTGGGGTGTCTGGGGTGTACCTGGGGTGTCTGGGGTGTGCCTGGGAGTGTCTATGCTCTACCTGGAAGTGTCTGGGGTGTGCCTGGGGTGTCAGAGGTGTGCCTGGGGAGTGTGAGTGTACCTGGGAGTGTCTGAGGTGTGCCAAGTGTCTGGGGTGTACCTGGGAGTGTCTATGCTCTACCTGGAAGTGTCTGAGGTGTACCTGGGGAGTGTCTATGCTCTGCCTGGGGTGTCTGAGGTGCCTGGGGTGTCTGGGGTGTGCCTGGGGTGTCACTGGGGTGTGCCTGGGGTGTCTATGCTCTGCCTGGAGTGTCTGGGGTGTACCTGGGGTGTCTGGAGGTGTGCCTGGGGTGTCTATGCTCTACCTGGAAGTGTCTGAGGTGGCCTGGGAGTGTCCAGGGGTGTGCCTGGGGAGTGTCAGAGGTGTACCTGGGAGTGTCTGAGGGTGTGCCTGGGGTGTCTATGCTCTACCTGGAAGTGTCTGAGTGTACCTGGGGAGTGTCATGCTCTACCTGAGGTGTCAGAGGGTGTGCCTGGAGTGTCTATGTGCTCTGGGGTCCGGGTGTACCTGGGAGTGTCTGGTGTACCTGGGGAGTGTCTGTATGCTCTGCGGAGTGTCTGAGGTGTGCCTGGGGTGTCAGGGATGTGCCTGGGAGTGTCTATGCTGCCTGGGGTGTCTATGCTCTACCTGGGAGTGTCTGAGGTGTGCCTGGGAGTGTCTATGCTCTGCCTGGGGGTGTCTGGGGTGTGCCTGGGGTGTCAGAGGGTGTGCCTGGGGTGTCTATGTCTGCTGGGGTGTCTGGGGTGTGCCTGGGGAGTGTCAGGGGTGTGCCTGGGGTGTCTGTCTCTGCCTGGGGAGTGTCTGGGGTGCCTGGGGTGTCTGGGGTGTGCCTGGGATGTCTATGCTCTGCCTGGGAGTGTCTGAGGTGTGCCTGGGGTGTCTCTATGCTCTGCCTGGGGAGTCTGAGGTGTGCCTGGGGAGTGTCTGAGGTGTGCCTGGGGTGTCTGTCTCTGCCTGGAGTGTCTGGGGTGTCCAGGGTGTCTATGTCTGCCTGGGAGTGTCTGGTGTGCCTGGGGTGTCTATGCTCTGCCTGGGGTGTCTGAGGTGTGCCTGGGGTGTCTGAGGTGTGCCTGGGGAGTGTCTGGAGGTGTGCCTGGGGTGTCTGAGGTGTGCCTGGAGTGTCAGCGGTGTACCTGGGAGTGTCAGAGGTGTACCTGGGAGTGTCAGAGGTGTGCCTGGGAGTGTCCGAGGTGTACCTGGGGAGTGTCTGAGGTGTACCTGGGGTGTCTGAGGTGTGCCTGGGGTGTCTATGCTCTACCTGGAATGTCGAGGTGTACCGGGAGTGTCTATGCTCTACCTGGGAGTGTCTGAGGTGTACCTGGGAGTGTCCGTGTACCTGGAGTGTCTGAGGTGGCACCTGGGAGTGTCTATGCTCCACCTGGGAGGTCTGAGGCACCTGGAGTGTCTGAGGTGACCTGGGAGTGTCTATGCCACCTGAGTGTCTATGTGTACCTGGGAGTGTCAGAGGTGTACCTGGGAGGTCAGAGGTACCTGGGAGTGTCTGAGGTGTACCTGGAGTGTCTATGCTCACCTGGAAGTGTCTGAGGTGTACCTGGGGAGTGTCTATGCTCTACCTGGGAGTGTCAGAGGTACCTGGGAGTGTCTATGCTCTACCTGGGAGTGTCTGAGGTGTGCCTGGGAGTGTCTGAGGTGTGCCTGGAGTGTCTATGCTCTACCTGGGAGTGTCTGAGGTGTGCCTGAGTGTCAGAGGTACCTGGGAGTGTCTATGCTCTACCTGGAGGTTATGCTCTACCTGGGAGTGTCTGAGGTGTACCTGGGAGTGTCTATGCCTACCTGGGAGTGTCTGAGGTGTACCTGGAGTGTGTCAGAGGTGTACCTGGGAGGTCTGAGGTGTACCTGGAGTGTCTATGTTCACCTTGGAGTGTCTGAGGTGTACCTGGGAGTGTTCTGCTCTACCTGGGAGGTCTGAGGTACCTGGGAGGTCTGAGGTGTGCCTGGAGTGCTCCATGTGTACCTGGGAGTGTCTGAGGTGCCTGGGAGTGTCTGAGGTGTACCTGGGAGGTCTATGCCTTCACCTGGGAGTGTCTGAGGTGTACCTGGAGTGTCTGAGGTACCTGGGAGTGTCTGAGGTGTACCTGGGAGGTCTATGCTCTACCTGAAGTGTCAGAGGTGCACTGGGAGTGTCAGAGGTACCTGGAGTGTCAGGAGGTGTGTACCTGGGAGTGTCTGAGGTGTACCTGGGAGTGTCTATGCCTACCTGGAGTGTCTGAGGTAATCTGGGAGGTCTATGCCTACCTGGAGTGTCTGAGGTACCTGGGAGTGTCCAGGTCCACCTGGAGTGTCTGAGGTGTACCTGGAGTGTCAGAGGTGTACCTGGGAGTGTCAGGAGGTGTACCTGGAGTGTCTATGCTCTACCTGGGAGTGAGGTACCTGGGAGTGTCTATGCCCACCTGGGAGTGTCTGAGGTACCTGGGAGTGTCATGCCTACCTGGGAGTGTCTGAGCTGTACCTGGGAGTGTCAGGTGTACCTGGGAGTGTCTATGCTCTACCTGGGAGTGTCTGAGGTGTACCTGGAGTGTCCAGGTGTACCTGGGAGGTCATGTCCACCTGGAAGGTTCATTGTACCTGGGAGTGTCAGAGGTGTACCTGGGAGGTCAGAGGTACCTGGGAGTGTCTGAGGTGTACCTGGGAGTGTCTATGCTCCACCTGAAGTGTCTGAGGTGTACCTGGAGGTCAGAGGTGTACCTGGGAGGTCGAGGTGTACCTGGGAGTGTCAGAGGTGTACCTGGAGTGTCTGAGGTGTACCTGGGAGTGTCTATGCTCTACCTGGGAGTGTCTGAGGTGTACCTGGGAGTGTCTATGCTCTACCTGGAAGTGTCTGAGCTGTACCTGGGAGTGTCAGAGGTGTACCTGGGAGTGTCAGAGGTGTACCTGGGAGTGTCTGAGGTACCTGGAGTGTCATTGGTGTACCTGGAAGTGTCTATGTCTACCTGGAAGTGTCTGAGGTGTACATGGGAGTGTCTGAGGTGTACCTGGGAGTGTCAGAGGTGTACCTGGGAGTGTCTGAGGTGTACCTGAGTGTCTGTGTACATGGAGTGTCTGAGGTGTACCTGGGAGTGTCTGAGGTGTACATGGAGTGTCTGAGGTGTACCTGGGAGTGTCAGAGGGACCTGGGAGTCAGAGGTGTACCTGGAGTGTCTGAGGTGTACCTGGGAGTGTCTGAGGTGTACATGGAGTGTCTGAGGTGTACCTGGGAGGTCTGAGGTGTACATGGAGTGTCTGAGGTGTACCTGGGAGTGTCTGAGGTGTACCTGGGAGTGTCTGAGGTGTACCTTGGGAGTGTCAGAGGTGTACCTGGGAGTGTCTGAGGTGTACATGGAGTGTCTGAGGTGTACCTGGGAGTGTCTGAGGTGTACATGGAATGTCAGAGGTAGTCTTGCAGTGTCAGCGGTGTACCTGAGTGTCTGAGGTATACCCGGGCGTATCAGAGGTGTACCTGGGAGTGTCATGTGTACCTGGGAGTGTCTGAGGTATACCCATGCATCAGAGGTGTACCTGGGAGGTGTCAGAGGTGTACCTGGGAGTGTTTGAGGTGTACCTGGTAGTGTCTGAGGTGTACCTGGCAGTGTCTGAGGTGTACCTGGGAGTGTCAGCGGTGTACCTGGGAATGTCAGAGGTGTACCTGGGAGGTCGGTGTACCTGGGAGGTCAGAGGTACCTGGAGTGTCGGAGGTGTACCTGGGAGGTCAGAGGTGTGCCTGGGAGTGTCAGAGGCACTTGGGAGTGTCACAGGTGCACCTGAGAGTGTCTGAGGTGTTACTGAGAGTGTCTGAGCTTTACCTGGGAGTGTCTGATGTGTACCTGGCAGTGTCTGAGGTGTACCAGGCAGTGTCAGATGTGTACCTGGAGTATCAGAGGTACCTGGGAGTATCATTGGGGTACCTGGAAGTGTCAGGGTGTACCTGGAAATGTCAGAGGTGAAACAAGGAGTGTCTGAGGTGTACCTGGGAGTATCGGAGGTGTACCTGGGAGTGTCAGAGGTGTACCTGGTAGTATCATTGGTGTACCTGGGAGTGTCAGAGGTGTATCTGGAAGTGTCAGGAGGTGTACCTGAGTATGAGACGTACCTGGGAGTGTCAGGGTGTACCTGGGTGTGTGAGAAGTGTACTTGGAGTGTCAGAGGTACCTGGGAGTGTCGGAGGTGTACCTGGAGTGTCAGAGGTGTGCCTGGAGTGTCAGAGGTGCACTTGGGATGTCACAGGTGCACCTGGGAGTGTCTGAGGTATTACTGGAGTGTCTGAGCTTTACCTGGGATGGTCTGAGGTGTACCTTGCAGTGTCTGAGGTGTACCTGGCAGTGTCAGCGGTGTACCTGAGTGTCAGCGGTACCTGGGAGTGTCTGGTGTACCTGGAGTGTCAGGGGAGAACCAGGAGTGTAAGAGGTAACCTGAGAGTGTCAGAGGTACCTGGGAGTGTCATAGGTGTACCTGGGAGGTCAGAGGTGTACCTGGAAGTGTCAGAGGTGTACCTGGGAGGTCAGTGGTGTACCTGAGAGTGTCAGAGGTGTACCAGGGAGTATTAGTGGTGTACCTGGGAGTGTCATTGTGTACCTGTGAGTGTCAGAGGTGTACCTGGAAGTGTCAGTGGTGTACCTGGAAGTGTCAGGGGTGTACCTGGAAGTGTCTGAGGTGTACCTGGGAGTGTCTATGCTCTACCTGGAAGTGTCTGAGGTGTACCTGGGAGTGTCTGAGCTGTACCTGGGAGTGTCAGAGGTGTACCTGGGAGTGTCTGAGGTGTACCTGGGAGTGTCAGAGGTGTACCTGGAGTGTCTGAGGTACCTGAGTGTCAGAGGTGTACCTGAGGTCAGAGGTGTACCTGGGAGTGTCTGAGGTGTACCTGGGAGTGTCAGAGGTGTACCTGGGAGTGTCTATGGTGTACCTGGGAGTGTCAGAGGTACCTGGGAGTGTCTGGAGGTGTACCTGGGAGTGTCTATGCTCTACCTGGGAGTGTCTGAGGTGTACCTGGGAGTGTCTGAGGTGTACCTGGGAGTGTCTGAGGTGTACCTGGAGTGTTCATGTGTCACCTGAAGTGTCAGAGGTACCTGGAGTGTCAGGAGGTACCTGGGAGTGTCAGAGGTGTACCTGGGAGTGTCTGGAGGTGTACCTGGGAGTGTCTATGCTCACCTGGGAGTGTCTGAGGTGTACCTGGGAGTGTTCATGCTCTACCTGAAGTGTGAGGCTGGAGTGTCTATGCTCACCTGGAGTGTCTGGAGGTACCTGGGAGGTCAGAGGTACCTGGGAGTGTCTGAGGTGTACCTGGGAGTGTCTATGTTTCACCTGGGAGTGTCTGAGGTGTACCTGGGAGGTCTATGTCATCTGGAGTGTCTGAGGTACCTGGGAGTGTCTATGCTCCACCTGGGAGGTTCGAGGGATACCTTGGGAGTGCTCGAGGTGTACCTGGAGTTCATGGTCACCTGGGAGTGTCTGAGCTGTACCTGGGAGTGTCTCAGGTGTACCTGGGAGTGTCTATGTTCTCACCTGGAAGTGTCTGGAGCTGGTACCTGGGAGTGTCAGAGGTGTACCTGGGAGTGTCAGAGGTACCTGGGAGTGTCTGAGGTGTACCTGGGAGTGTCTATGTTTCACTGAAGTGTCTGAGGTGTACCTGGGAGGTCCAGAGTGTACCTGGGAGTGTCGGAGGTGTACCTGAGAGTGTCAGAGGTGTACCTGGGAGTGTCTGAGTAGTACCTGGGAGTGTTCATGTTTCACCTGGGAGTGTCCGAGGTGTACCTGGGAGTGTTTATGCCTCACCTGGAAGTGTCTGAGCCTGCACCTGGGAGGCCGAGGTGTACCTGGGAGTGTCAGAGGTGTACCTGGGAGTGTCTGAGGTGTACCTGGAGGTCATAGGTGTACCTGGGAGTGTTCATGCTCTACCTTGAAGTGTCTGAGGTACATGGGAGTGTCTGAGGTGTACCTGGAGTGTCAGAGGTGTACCTGGGAGTGTCTGAGGTGTACCTGGGAGTGTCTGAGGTGTACATGGGAGTGTCTGAGGTGTACCTGGGAGTGTCTGAGGTGTACATGGGAGTGTCTGAGGTGTACCTGGGAGTGTCAGAGGTGTACCTGGGAGTGTCAGAGGTGTACCTGGGAGTGTCTGAGGTGTACCTGGGAGTGTCTCGGAGGTGCATGGAGTGTCTGAGGTGTACCTGGGAGTGTCCGAGGTGTACATGGGAGTGTCTGAGGTGTACCTGGGAGTGTCTGAGGTGTGACCTGGGAGTGTCTGAGGTGTACCTGGGAGGTCACAGGTGTACCTGGAGTGTCTGAGGTGCACATGGAGTGTCTGAGGTGTACCTGGAGTGTCTGAGGTGCACATGGAATGTCAGAGGTGATCTTGCAGTGTCAGCGGTGTAACTGGGAGTGTCTGAGGCATACCTGGCGTATCAGAGGTGTACCTGGAGGCTGTGGCGGTGTACCTGGGAGTGTCTGAGGCATACCTGCGTGCATCAGAGGTGTACCTGGGAGTGTCAGAGGTACCTGGGAGTGTTTGAGGTGTACCTGGTAGTGCTCCGAGGTGTACCTGGCAGTGTCTGAGGTGTACCTGGGAGTGTCAGTGGTGTACCTGGGAATGTCAGAGGCGTACCTGGGAGTGTCAAAGGTGTACCTGGGAGTGTCAGAGGTGTACCTGGGAGGTCGGAGGTGTACCTGGGAGTGTCAGAGGTGTGCCTGGAGTGTCAGAGGTGCACTTGAGAGTGTCACAGGTGCACCTGGAGAGTGTCTGAGGTGTTACTGAGAGTGTCTGAGCTTTACCTGGGAGTGTCTGATGTGTACCAGTGTCTGATACCAGGCAGTGTCAGAGGTGTACCTGGGAGTATCAGAGGTGTACCTGGAGATCATTGGTGTACCGGAAGTGTCAGGTGTACCTGGAATGTCAGAGGTGAACCAGGAGTGTCTGAGGTACCTGGGAGTATCGGGAGGTACCTGGGAGTGTCAGAGGTGTACCTGGTAGTATCATTGGTGTACCTGGAGTGTCAGAGGTATCTGGAAGTGTCAGAGGTGTACCTGGGAGTATGAGACGGTACCTGGGAGTGTCAAAGGTGTACCTGGGTGTGAGAAGTGACTTGGGAGTGTCAGAGGTACCTGGGAGTGTCGGAGGTGTACCTGGGAGTGTCAGGTGTGCCTGGGAGTGTCAGAGGTGCACTTGGGAGTGCCACAGGTGCACCTGGGAGTGTCTGAGGTATACTGGGAGTGTCTGAGCTTTACCTGGGATGGTCTGAGGTGTACCTGCAGTGTCTGAGGTGTACCTGGCAGTGTCACGGTACCTTGGAGTGTCAGCGGTGTACCTGGGAGTGTCTGAGGTGTACCTGGGAGGTCAGGGGAGAACCAGGAGTGTAAGAGGTGTACCTGAGAGTGTCAGAGGTGTACCTGGGAGTGTCATAGTACCTGGGAGTGTCAGAGGTGTACCTGGAAGTGTCAGAGGTGTACCTGGGAGTGTCAGGGGTGTACCTGAGGAGGTGAACTAGGGAGTATTAGGTGTACCTGGGAGTGTCATTGGTGTACCTGTGAGTGTCAGAGGTGTACTGGAAGTGTCAGTGGTGTACCTGGAAGTGTCAGAGGTGTACCTGAAGTGTCTGAGGTGTACCTGGGAGGCCCAGGTTTCACCTGGAAGTGTCTGAGGTGTACCTGGGAGTGTCTGAGCTGTACCTGGGAGGCAGAGGTGTACCTGGGAGGTTCAAGGTGCACCTGGGAGGTCTAGGAGGTGTACCTGGGAGTGTCTGAGGTACCTGGGAGGTCAGAGGCCTGGGAGGTCAGAGGTGTACCTGGGAGTGTCTGAGGTACCTGGAGTGTCTGAGGTGTACCTGGGAGGGGTTCAGGCTCTACCTGAAGTGTCAGAGGTGTACCTGGGAGTGTCTGAGGTGTACCTGGGAGTGTCTATGCTCACCTGAAGTGTCTGAGGTGTACCTGGGAGTGTCAGAGGTACCTAGAGTGTCAGAGGTGTACCTGGGAGTGTCTGAGGTGGCACTGGGAGTGCTCTATGTTTCACCTGGAAGTGTTTGAGGTACCTGGGAGTGTCCATGTTTACCTGGAGTGTCTGAGGTGTACCTGGGAGTGTTCATGTTCACCTGGGAGTGTTCGAGGTGTACCTGGGAGTGTCTATGCTTCACCTGGGAGTGTCTGAGGTGTACCTGGGAGTGTCAGGAGGTGTACCTGGGAGTGTCTGAGGTACCTGGGAGTGTCTTATGTTCACCTGGGAGTGCTGTCGAGGCACCTGGGAGTGTCTTGAGGTGTACCTGGGAGTGTCCATGCTCACCGGAGTGTCTGAGGTACCTGGGAGTGTTCATGCTCTACCTGGAGGTCTGAGGTACCTGGGAGTGTCTATGCCTCACCTGGAAGTGTCTGAGGTGTACTGGGAGTGTCTATGCCCCACCTGGAAGTGTCTGAGGTGTACCTGGGAGTGTCATGTTTCACCTGGAAGTGTCAGAGGTAACTGGGAGGTCAGAGGTGTACCTGGGAGTGTCTGAGGCACCTGGGAGTGTCTATGTTTCACCTGAAGTGTCTGAGGTACCTGGAGGTCAGAGGTGTACCTGGGAGTGTCGGAGGGTACCTGATAGTGTCAGAGGTACCTGGGAGTGTCTGAGGTGTACCTAGGGAGTGTCTATGTTTCACCTGGGAGTGTCTGAGGTGTACCTGAGTGTCTATGTTTACCTGAAGTGTCTGAGCTGTACCTGGGAGTGTCAGAGGTGTACCTGGAGTGTCAGAGGTGTACCTGGGAGTGTCTGAGGTGTACCTGGGAGGTCATTGGTGTACCTGAAGTGTTCATGCCTACCTTGGAAGTGTCTGAGGCACATGGGAGTGTCTGAGGTGTACCTGGGAGTGTCAGAGGTGTACCTGGAGTGTCTGAGGTGTACCTGGGAGTGCCTGAGGTGTACATGGGAGTGTCTGAGGTACCTGGAGAATGGAGGCACAGGGAGTGTTCGAGGTACCTGGGAGCACAGAGGTACCTGGAGCAAGTCAGAGGTGTACCTGGGAGTGTCTGAGGTGTACCTGGGAGGCCTGAGGTGACATGGGAGGTTCGAGGTGTACCTGGAGTGTCTGAGGCACATGGGAGTGTCTGAGGTGTACCTGGGAGTGTCTGAGGTACCTGGGAGGTTCGAGGTACCTGGGAGTGTCACAGGTGTACCTGGGAGTGTCTGAGGTACATGGGAGTGTCTGAGGTGTACCTGGGAGTGTCTGAGGTGCACATGGAATGTCAGAGGTGTATCTGGCAGTGTCAGCGGTGTACCTGGAGTGTCTGAGGCATACCTGGGCGTATCAGAGGTGTACCTGGAGTGTCACGCGGTGTACCTGGGAGTGTCTGAGGCATACCCATGCATCAGAGGTGTACCTGGGAGTGTCAGAGGTGTACCTGGGAGTGTTTGAGGTGCACCAGTGTCTGAGGTGTACCCAAGCAGTGTCCGAGGTGTACCTGGGAGTGTCAGAGGTGTACCTGGGAAACTGTCAGAGGCGTACCTGGGAGTGTCAAAGGTGTACCTGGGAGTGTCAGAGGTGTACCTGGAGTGCCGGAGGTGTACCTGGGAGGCAGAGGTGCCTGGGAGTGTCAGAGGCACTTGAGAGTGTCACAGGTGCACCTGAGAGTGTCTGAGGTGTTACTGAGAGTGTTCGAGCTACCTGGAGTGTCCGATGTGTACCTGGCAGTGTCTGAGGTGTACCAGGCAGTGTCAGATGTGTACCTGGGAGTATCAGAGGTGTACCTGGGAGCATCATTGTGTACCTGGAAGTGTAGGGTGTACCTGAAATGTCAGAGGTGAACCAGGGATGTCTGAGGTACCTGGGAGTATCGGAGGTACCTGGGAGGTCAGAGGTGTACCTGGAGTATCATTGGTGTACCTGGGAGTGTCAGGAGTGTATCTGGAAGTGTCAGAGGTGTACCTGGGAGCATGAGACGTACCTGGGAGTGTCAAAGGTGTACCTGGGTGTGTGTGAGAGAAGTGTACTTGGGAGTGTCAGAGGTGTACCTGGGAGTGTCGGAGGCACCTGGGAGGCTAGGAGGTGCCTGGGAGTGTCAGAGGTGCACTTGGGAGGTCACAGGTGCACCTGGGAGTGTCTGAGGCTACTGGGAGTGTCTGAGCTACCTGGGATGGTCTGAGGTGTACCTTTGCAGTGTCTGGAGGTGTACCTGGGAGTGTCAGTGGTGTACCTTGAGTGTCAAAGGTGTACCTGGGAGTGTCTGAGGTACCTGGGAGGTCAGGGGAGAACCAGGGAGTGTAAGAGGTGCACCTGAGGAGTGTCAGAGGTGTACCTGGGAGTGTCACAGGTGTACCTGGGAGTGTCAGAGGTGTACCTGGAAGTGTCAGAGGTGTACCTGGGAGTGTTGGTGGTACCTGGAGAGTGTCTATGCACCTGGAAGTGTCTGAGGTGTACCTGGGAGTGTCTGAGCTGTACCTGGGAGTGTCAGAGGTACCTGGGAGTGTCTGAGGTGCACCTGGGAGCAAGGCCAGAGGTGTACCTGGGATGTCTGAGGTACCTGGGAGGTCAGAGGTGTACCTGGGAGGCAGAGGTGTACCTGAGTGCACCTGAGGTGTACCTGGGAGTGTCTGAGGTGTACC
>NW_024723672.1:0-7687 GCF_018991925.1 Homarus americanus
CATCTTACTCCACCAATCACGTTTAAGTAAGGGATTACTGGACGAATGCAAAATGTACGACAAAAATATGAAGTTCTTGGGGTAAAGCTGCATGTGGAAGGGCCCCTGGGGGCGCCGTCGCCCCTGGCAGAGACCCTGCCGCCCCTGGAAAGACACCCACTGCCACTAGGAGGGCGCCACTGCTCCCAGGGACCCTGCCAAGGCCTGTGGCTCACAATAGGTCCTCCTAGGGGCGGCGGCGCCCCCAAAAAATGGATAATGGTGTCGTACATATTGCATTCTTTCAGTAATCTCTTACTTAACTGTGATTAGTGGAATAAGAGGTAACGTCATCAAATTAAAGCCAATAGGAAAACAGAGCAACCAGTCAGCACAACACCCCAACTTATGCTTTGCTGTTGGATATTTATTCTCCATTTCATTGTTCAAGTTGCGATAATACTGAAAATGCTATGGGCAGTGTGTATTTTATTTAACATAATATCTCCCAGAGTTTAAAATAGTGAAACGAGAATAAATATCCAACATACTTTGAATGGCTGTAATTATGACGTCATCTACTCCACCAATCACGTTAAGCCTCAAGGATTACTGGACAGGCTCTAAAATACCATTTCAAAATATAAAGTTCTTGGGGTAAAGCTGCATGTGGAAGGGCCTGGGGTGCGTCGCCCTGGCAGAGATCCTGCAGCCCTGGAAAGACACCCCACTGCCACTGGGAGGGCGCCTGCTCCCAGGGACCTGCCAACGCCGCGGCTCACAATGGAGTCCTCCTGGGGGAGGCGCCCCCAAAAATGGATGCTGGTGTCATCATTGCATTCTTTCAGTAATCTCTTACTTAACTGTGATTGGTGGAATAAAGAGGTAACGTCATCAAATTACAGCTTCAATAGGAAAACAAAACCTTAGTCAACTGCTTACCCCCAACTTATGCTTTGCTGTTGGATATTTATTCTCCTTTTCATTGTTCCAGGTTGCGATAATACTGAAAATGCTATGGGCAGTGTGTATTTTGTTTAACATCATATCTCCAAGAGTTTAAAATAGTGAAACGAGAATAAATATCCAACAGCAAAGCATAAGTTGGGGTGTTGTGCTGACTGATTGCTCTGTTCTCCTATTGGCTGTAATTTTATGACGTCACATCTTACTCCACCAATCACGTTTAAGTAAGGGATTACTGGACGAATGCAAAATGTACGACAAAAATATGAAGTTCTTGGGGGTAAAGCTGCATGTGGAAGGGCCCCTGGGGGCGCCGTCGCCCCTGGCAGAGACCCTGCCGCCCCTGGAAAGACACCCACTGCCACTAGGAGGGCGCCACTGCTCCCAGGGACCCTGCCAAGGCCTGTGGCTCACAATAGGTCCTCCTAGGGGAGGCGGCGCCCCCAAAAAATGGATAATAGTGTCGTACATATTGCATTCTTTCAGTAATCTCTTACTTAACTGTGATTAGTGGAATAAGAGGTAATGTCATCAAATTAAAGCCAATAGGAAAACAGAGCAACCAGTCAGCACAACACCCCAACTTATGCTTTGCTGTTGGATATTTATTCTCCATTTCATTGTTCAAGTTGCGATAATACTGAAAATGCTATGGGCAGTGTGTATTTTATTTAACATCATATCTCCCAGAGTTTAAAATAGCGAAACGAGAATAAATATCCAACAGCAAAGCATAAGTTGGGGTGTTGTGCTGACTGATTGCTCTGTTCTCCTATTGGCTGTAATTTTATGACGTCACATCTTACTCCACCAATCACGTTTAAGTAAGGGATTACTGGACGAATGCAAAATGTACGACAAAAATATGAAGTTCTTGGGGTAAAGCGACATGTGGAAGGGCCCCTGGGGGCGCCGTCGCCCCTGGCAGAGACCCTGCCGCCCCTGGAAAGACACCCACTGCCACTAGGAGGGCGCCACTGCTCCCAGGGACCCTGCCAAGGCCTGTGGCTCACAATAGGTCCTCCTAGGGGAGGCGGCGCCCCCAAAAAAGGGATAATGGTGTCGTACATATTGCATTCTTTCAGTAATCTCTTACTTAACTGTGATTAGTGGAATAAGAGGTAACGTCATCAAATTAAAGCCAATAGGAAAACAGAGCAACCAGTCAGCACAACACCCCCAACTTATGCTTTGCTGTTGGATATTTATTCTCCTTTTCATTGTTCAGGTTGCGATAATACTGAAAATGCTATGGGCGGTGTGTATTGTTTTATTTAACATCATATCTCCCAGAGTTTAAAATAGTGAAACGAGAATAAATATCCAACAGCAAAGCATAAGTTGGGGTGTTGTGCTGACTGATTGCTCTGTTCTCCTATTGGCTGTAATTTTATGACGTCATATCTTACTCCACCAATCACGTTTAAGTAAGGGATTACTGGACGAATTCAAAATGTACGACAAAAATATGAAGTTCTTGGGGGTAAAGCTGCATGTGGAAGGGCCCCTGGGGGCGCCGTCGCCCCTGGCAGAGATCCTGCCGCCCCTGGAAAGACACCCACTGCCACTAGGAGGGCGCCACTGCTCCCAGGGACCCTGCCAACGCCTGTGGCTCACAATAGGTCCTCCTAGGGTAGGCGGCGCCCCAAAAAAATGGATACTGGTGTCGTAAATATTGCATTCTTTCAGTAATCTCTTACTTAACTGTGATTGGTGGAATAAGAGGTAACGTCATCAAATTACAGCCAATAGGAAAACAGAGCAACCAGTCAGCACAACACCCCAACTTATGCTTTGCTGTTGGATATTTATTCTCCTTTTCATTGTTCAGGTTGCGATAATACTGAAAATGCTATGGGCAGTGTGTATTTAATCTAACATCATATCTCCCAGAGTTTAAAATAGTGAAACGAGAATAAATATCCAACAGCAAAGCATAAGTTGGGGTGTTGTGCTGACTGATTGCTCTGTTCTCCTATTGGCTGTAATTTTATGACGTCACATCTTACTCCACCAATCACGTTTAAGTAAGGGATTACTGGACGAATGCAAAATGTACGACAAAAATATGAAGTTCTTGGGGTAAAGCTGCATGTGGAAGGGCCCCTGGGGGCGCCGTCGCCCCTGGCAGAGATCCTGCCGCCCCTGGAAAGACACCCACTGCCACTAGGAGGGCGCCACTGCTCCCAGGGACCCTGCCAACGCCTGTGGCTCACAATAGGTCCTCCTAGGGGAGGCGGCGCCCCAAAAAAAATGGATACTGGTGTCGTAAATATTGCATTCTTTCAGTAATCTCTTACTTAACTGTGAATGGTGGAATAAGAGGTAACGTCATCAAATTACAGCCAATAGGAAAACAGAGCAACCAGTCAGCACAACACCCCAACTTATGCTTTGCTGTTGGATATTTATTCTCCTTTTCATTGTTCAGGTTGCGATAATACTGAAAATGCTATGGGCAGTGTGTATTTTATTTAACATCATATCTCCCAGAGTTTAAAATAGTGAAACGAGAATAAATATCAAACAGCAAAGCATAAGTTGGGGTGTTGTGTAACTATTCTTTCTGTTCTCTAACAACGTCACATCTCCACCAATCACCGACTAGCCTCAAGGATTACTAGACGAAATGCAAATATCTGTTTCAGTTCTTGGGGTAAAAACTGCGTATTGGAAGGGCCCCAGGGGGCACCCGTCGCCCTGGCAGAATCCTGCCGCCCCTGGAAAGACTTGCCCACTGCCGCAGTAGGGCGCCTGCATTGCTCCAGGACCCTGCCTCGCCTGTATGGCTCTAATAGGTCCTCCTAGGGGAGGCGGCGCCCAAAATGGATACTGGTGTCGTAAATATTGCATTCTTTCCAGTAATCTCTTACTTAACTGTGATTGGTGGAATAAGAGGTAACGTCATCAAATAACAGCCAATAGGAAAACAGAGCAACCAGTCAGCACAACACCCCAACTTATGCTTTGCTGTTGGATATTTATTCTCCTTTTCATTGTTCAGGTTGCGATAATACTGAAAATGCTATGGGCAATGTGTATTTTATTTAACA
The DNA here is from genome assembly GCF_018991925.1 of Homarus americanus. Classification (NCBI taxonomy): domain Eukaryota; kingdom Metazoa; phylum Arthropoda; class Malacostraca; order Decapoda; family Nephropidae; genus Homarus; species Homarus americanus. Next base: position 3,999 of record NW_024723672.1, read on the forward strand.
TCATATCTCCCAGAGTTTAAAATAGTGAAACGAGAATAAATATCCAACAGCAAAGCATAAGTTGGGGTGTTGTGCTGACTGATTGCTCTGTTCTCCTATTGGCTGTAATTTTATGACGTCACATCTTACTCCACCAATCACGTTTAAGTAAGGGATTACTGGACGAATGCAAAATGTACGACAAAAATATGAAGTTTTTGGGGTAAAGCTGCATGTGGAAGGGCCTGGGGGGCCGCCGTCGCCCCTGGCAGAGATCCTGCCGCCCTGGAAGGCACACCCACTGCCACTAGGGAGGGGCGCCACTGCTCCCCAGGACCCTGCCAACGCCCGCAGCCAGCTCACAATGGAGTCCTCCCTAGGGGAGGCGAGCCCCCAAAAAATGGATACTGGTGTCGTAAATATTGCATTCTTTTTCAGTAATCTCTTATAACCTTGATTGGTGGAATAAGAATTAACGTCATCAAATTACAATAATAGGAAAACAGAGCAACCAGTCTTCTTACCCCAACTTATGCTTTGCTGTTGGATATTTATTCTCCCTTTTTCATTGTTGTTCAGGTTACGATATGCACAGAAAATGCTATGGGCAGTGTGTATTTTTATTTAACATCATATCTCCCAGAGTTTAAAATAGTGAAACGAGAATAAATATCCAACAGCAAAGCATAAGTTGGGGTGTTGTGCTGACTGATTGCTCTGTTCTCCTATTGGCTGTAATTTTATGACGTCACATCTTGCTCCACCAATAACGTTTAAGTAAGGGATTACTGGACGAATGCAAAATGTACGACAAAAATATGAAGTTCTTGGGGTAAAGCTGCATGTGGAAGGGCCCCTGGGGGCGCCGTCGCCCCTGGCAGAGATCCTGCCGCCCCTGGAAAGAAACCCACTGCCACTAGGAGGGCGCCACTGCTCCCAGGGACCCTGCCAACGCCTGTGGCTCACAATAGGTCCTCCTAGGGGAGGCGGCGCCCCCAAAAAATGGATACTGGTGTCGTATATTGCATTCTTTCAGTAATCTCTTACTTAACTGTGATTAGTGGAATAAGAGGTAACGTCATCAAATTAAAGCCAATAGGAAAACAGAGCAACCAGTCAGCACAACACCCCAACTTATGCTTTGCTGTTGGATATTTATTCTCCATTTCATTGTTCAAGTTGCGATAATACTGAAAATGCTATGGGCAGTGTGTATTTTATTTAACATCATATCTCCCAGAGTTTAAAATAGCGAAACGAGAATAAATATCCAACAGCAAAGCATAAGTTGGGGTGTTGTGCTGACTGATTGCTCTGTTCTCCTATTGGCTGTAATTTTATGACGTCACATCTTACTCCACCAATCACGTTTAAGTAAGGGATTACTGGACGAATGCAAAATGTACGACAAAAATATGAAGTTCTTGGGGTAAAGCTGCATGTGGAAGGGCCCCTGGGGGCGCCGTCGCCCCTGGCAGAGACCCTGCCGCCCCTGGAAAGACACCCACTGCCACTAGGAGGGCGCCACTGCTCCCAGGGACCCTGCCAAGGCCTGTGGCTCACAATAGGTCCTCCTAGGGGAGGCGGCGCCCCAAAAAAATGGATACTGGTGTCGTACATATTGCATTCTTTCAGTAATCTCTTACTTAACTGTGATTGGTGGAATAAGAGGTAACGTCATCAAATTACAGCCAATAGGAAAACAGAGCAACCAGTCAGCACAACACCCCAACTTATGCTTTGCTGTTGGATATTTATTCTCCATTTCATTGTTCAAGTTGCGATAATACTGAAAATGCTATGGGCAGTGTGTATTTTATTTAACATCATATCTCCCAGATTTTAAAATAGTGAAACGAGAATAAATATCCAACAGCAAAGCATAAGTTGGGGTGTTGTGCTGACTGATTGCTCTGTTCTCCTATTGGCTGTAATTTTATGACGTCACATCTTACTCCACCAATCACGTTTAAGTAAGGGATTACTGGACGAATGCAAAATGTACGACAAAAATATGAAGTTCTTGGGGTAAAGCTGCATGTGGAAGGGCCCCTGGGGCCGCCGTCGCCCCTGGCAGAGACCCTGCCGCCCCTGGAAAGACACCCACTGCCACTAGGAGGGCGCCACTGCTCCCAGGGACCCTGCCAAGGCCTGTGGCTCACAATAGGTCCTCCTAGGGGAGGCGGCGCCCCCAAAAAATGGATAATGGTGTCGTACATATTGCATTCTTTCAGTAATCTCTTACTTAACTGTGATTAGTGGAATAAGAGGTAACGTCATCAAATTAAAGCCAATAGGAAAACAGAGCAACCAGTCAGCACAACACCCCAACTTATGCTTTGCTGTTGGATATTTATTCTCCATTTCATTGTTCAAGTTGCGATAATACTGAAAATGCTATGGGCAGTGTGTATTTTATTTAACATCATATCTCCCAGAGTTTAAAATAGTGAAACGAGAATAAATATCCAACAGCAAAGCATAAGTTGGGGTGTTGTGCTGACTGATTGCTCTGTTCTCCTATTGGCTGTAATTTTATGACGTCACATCTTACTCCACCAATCACGTTTAAGTAAGGGATTACTGGACGCATGCAAAATGTACGACAAAAATATGAAGTTCTTGGGGTAAAGCTGCATGTGGAAGGGCCTGGGGAAGTGTAATCTTCTTGAAGACCCTGCTGCCCTGGTAAGACACACTGCCCGCTAGGAGGCGTACTTATGCAGGGGACCTGCAGGCCGCAGCTGGCTCTGTGGGTCCTCCTAGGGGAGGCGGCGCCCCAAAAAAATGGATACTGGTGTCGTGCATATTGCATTCTTTCAGTAAACTCTTACTTAACTGTGATTGGTGGAATAAGAGGTAACGTCATCAAATTACAGCCAATAGGAAAACAGAGCAACCAGTCAGCACAACACCCCAACTTATGCTTTGCTGTTGGATATTTATTCTCCATTTCATTGTTCAAGTTGCGATAAAACTGAAAATGCTATGGGCAGTGTGTATTTTATTTAACATCATATCTCCCAGATTTTAAAATAGTGAAACGAGAATAAATATCCAACAGCAAATCATAAGTTGGGGTGTTGTGCTGACTGATTGCTCTGTTCTCCTATTGGCTGTAATTTTATGACGTCACATCTTACTCCACCAATCACGTTTAAGTAAGGGATTACTGGACGCATGCAAAATGTACGACAAAAATATGAAGTTCTTGGGGTAAAGCTGCATGTGGAAGGGCCCCTGGGGGCGCCGTCGCCCCTGGCAGAGACCCTGCCGCCCCTGGAAAGACACCCACTGCCACTAGGAGGGCGCCACTGCTCCCAGGGACCCTGCCAAGGCCTGTGGCTCACAATAAGTCCTCCTAGGGGAGGCGGCGCCCCCAAAAAATGGATAATGGTGTCGTACATATTGCATTCTTTCAGTAATCTCTTACTTAACTGTGATTAGTGGAATAAGAGGTAACGTCATCAAATTAAAGCCAATAGGAAAACAGAGCAACCAGTCAGCACAACACCCCAACTTATGCTTTGCTGTTGGATATTTATTCTCCATTTCATTGTTCAAGTTACGATAATACTGAAAATGCTATGGGCAGTGTGTATTTTATTTAACATCATATCTCCCAGAGTTTAAAATAGTGAAACGAGAATAAATATCCAACAGCAAAGCATAAGTTGGGGTGTTGTGCTGACTGATTGCTCTGTTCTCCT
>NW_024723673.1:0-5291 GCF_018991925.1 Homarus americanus
CACACACACACACACACACACGCAAACCTACACACACACACACATACGGAAGTTCAAGGAGCGGCATCGAGTTACCTTTTGAACACATTACACGGCCTCGTTCACAAGGCTTATTGTACTCGACATGAAAGAAAATACAGCAGAGGATTTTCCCAGTGTGGTCTTAGGAAGGAAGGTAAACAGAGGGAGAATAAATAGTGATATTTTCTCTCTTCTCAGCCTCTTAAGTGCCGCATAAACGGTGCTTGAGATCTTTTCAGCACAGGTGATAGGAAAAAAGCACTGCTGAGGACACTGCTAAAGGACACTGATAAAGGACACTGCTGAGGACACTGATAAAGGACACTGCTAAGGACATTGCTAAAGGACACTGCTAAAGGACACTGCTAAAGGACACTACTAAAGACAAGACCAGGATCGTTCAGGAGTTAAGAGTACAGGTGAGAGACATTACCTCCATCATATACACTGGAGGGATAAGTAGAGACGGGGAAGGGAGAGGTAGGAGAGGGATAGGCAAGGGAGGGAGAGGCAGGGGAGGGAGAGGCAGGGGAGGGAGAGGCAGGGGAGGGAGAGGCAGGGGAGGGAGAGGCAGGGAAGGGAGAGACAGGAGAGGGATAGGCAGGGGAGGGAAGGGCAGGGGAGGGAGGAGAGGAGGTGGGACGTTTGTACATAAAAGAGGCATAGAGAAGGTCATTCACTCATTACTGCACAAAGAAGGCGTGAGAGTGAGAGCTTATTCCTTGCATTCTCTCCCCAGTATAAGAGAGAGAGAGAGGGGGAGGAGTGGGGAGGGGCATTTAACCGTATTATTCGGGGAGTATAGTATAAATGGAGCTATTTCCTGTGTAATCTGGTGAGAGAGAGAGAGAGAGAGAGAGAGAGAGAGAGAGAGAGAGAGAAATACCTCATCATCATTTCTTTTATTACATCCAGTGAGAAAACACACTCGGGGTATTTCCTGGATTATATATTAAAAAAAAGCAAAAAAAAAATGAAAGTTAAAAGCGGGGGGAAATTTCCTGTGTATACTGGGAAGAAAGCACACAGAGGGTCATCTCTTGCTTGGTGTCACTAGGAAGGAGGAGAGGGAGGTGGAGGTTCCATTGTCCCTGGAATAGAGCACAAGAGGAGAATGTCCCTCTTTAGATAAAAACATTTTCCCCTTTCCACAGTAATTCCTTCAGTTATCATCGTCCCGTTGTAAATCTGGTGATGTTTGTCTCTCAAGAAATATTTCCAAGTCAAGAATAGCGACAAAAGAAAAAAAGTATATATTTATAAAACGAAAGAATTTACCGGCATGCACACACACACACGCACACACGCTCACGCACGCACACACACGGCTGAAAGTCAAAACCAATCAATGTCTTGTAATAGCAGGTAAGTGGTCAAGGTTTCAGCACCTGACTAAAGTTCGTGTTCTAAAATAAACTTAATTATTTCCTATTTTTCATTCATGTTACAAGATAGCGTCCATTCTCGAGCCAACCTTATATTAATTATATTTAAACAATGAACAACTATATCCTCATCCCTAATATTCCTCATTAAAGTCTACATACAGTATAAGGGTTTATTATATTACTCTACCTCGACCACCAAATACTTCGACCTGACGATGATATAATAACCCAGCGGCAGAAACACATTAATAAACCTGTAATATAACCTGAGATGTTTATTTTATCACATAGACCAGAGAGCTGTATAAAGTTTTAATATTGATGAAGTCTTATTTGATAAAGCTTAAAGACCTTGAATGTTAAGACGCAGTTATGTCACCATCTTCGTAAATACAGATATTGAAGTTTAAAAAAGAGATCTGGTTCGCATGTTTTTTTTTCTCTTATGATAATACATAATTTTTCAAGTTTTTTATAATTTTGTTTCAACGTGGTTCATTTTAATTCAATCTGTTCAATAGGTCGTGATTCTTCATAGTAATATATAAAGAGATAATTTCACTACGTCGGTGAGGCACAAAAATGCTTCCTTGCCTGAACGCGTCTTTCTGTGGCTGTAGGGAGAACACACTGAGGGCCCTCCTGGTGCGTCAGTCTCCGGGCAAGTTTAACATCATCGTCCCTCTCATATCACCCAGCGACCCTAAAACTCCTCAGGTCACCCCGAAGGGAAGGTCGTGTGAGACAAGGGATCATTTTGTTGAGGTAGTTGTCTCAGCAGTCCTCGTGTCAAGAAGTGCACTCCTCTCTTGGTTTGAGAGAGGAGAGGGTGTGAGGGAAGGAGGGAAGGTGTGGCTGTGTGTATAAATAACACCAAAATAGCTTTGCTAGTGAAGGACATAACTAGATGTTAAGTGGACAGTTTCTAGTACAATTTAAGGATAATGAAGAGGAAAGAAACACACATTATTTTGAAGGTCCTGAAGGTGTTAGGTGCTTAGCTTAAAGTACTGGAGTCTGAAGTACATAGCTAGTAATTAAGGAGAAAATTACACAGATGATTTTTAAGTTAAGGCAGGTATGCGCATTCACTTTAGGTGCTGGAAAGGCTAGCAATACTCTGAAGACCAATGCGCAGTGGGTCAACGGGTTCATCACCGCCAACTCCTACCAACTACCGTAAAACTTTGGTGGGAAATTCAAGGCGTATATATCCACTCCTCGTTCCTAAAATAAATTAACGTTTGGAAATAAATTTTAACCTCTTTTGAGCGTGAATTGAGTAAAGGAAGAAAACACTTAATAATGAGAAGTCAATAAAGTGTCTGACAAGGAAGATGAAAAAAAAATACTTTGTGGTCTGAGGTCTAGGTTGTATGTATAGTGAATGTGAGTATACACAGACTCGCATGTATACACAGCTTTAAGAAACGTGTGTGTGTGGATGTTGTTGTGTGTGCTGTGGTTATAAGACCATAGTGACTATCTGCTACGTGGTTGGCAGTAAGTACTGTACTGCATCGAGTTGGACAGAGATGGAGACCAAGTTAATCAGTGAGTGACGTAGGTACCAACTGTTGTCGTGGGTATGTTGTGATCACGTAGTTATACCTCGAACTGATCGCTATAAGAACAGCCCAGTCCCAACCATTGTAAAAATTATCAATAACTTGTAATAAATCAGTGTATTCACTCCCAGTAAACATTACTCCTTGCACTGTCACTATGTTGAAATGAACTGTAGTTTGAGCTTTTCCCCATCTAGTTATTATATGTCTTATTTGTGTCACTCATGTTATTTGTATATTATTTGTAATTCGTAACCCATTCCCCAAATATGTAACTGTATATTTTCAGCCTTCTGGCTGCCAAGCTCTTTCAATAAACCGTTAATTATATGTTCTCTGTGACGTAGTTAATCGTGGCATTTGGTCGAGGTGCGCAATTCCAGAGGTCATGTATGTCCTTATGAAAAGTGCATAAACACACATGGGTATACATAGGGCTCTGTGTGTGTGTGTGTGTGTGCGCGCGTGTGTGTGTTTCACCAATAGCAGTAGCTACATTGATAAAAACTAGTCAGGCGTAAAGGTTCTGAAAAAGGTCTGTCAAAAACTAACGAAATATCATAAACATTTCTCCCATTTCGAGAAATTTCCTGACTGCATCGAAAAAATCTCTCTCTCTCTCTCTAGTAAGATTGAAGAAGCTGCATCTTTTATGAGGGATGACCGTAAATGAAGCTTCGATCTGGAGAAGCCAGATTACCCACCTTAAAAGTGAAGCTCTCTAGTGGGAAGAAAAAAATATATATTCCCGATGCTGGCTAAGTAATCAAGGATTTTTTGAAGAGGTATTTTTTTTTCTCGCTTGAAATTGTTGAATAGATAACAAAAATGTTTTAAGGAGGGAGTAAATTATTTCCAGGTTAGTTTCGTAAAGAGAATATGCTTATTAAACACGCATAGAAAAACAATAAAAGCGCGCACGCACACACACACACCCACACTGCTCCTTACACTGTCACTATGTTGAAATGAACTGTAGTTTGAGCTTTTCCCCATCTAGTTATTATATGTCTCATTTGTGTCACTTATGTTACTTGTATATTATTTGTAATTCGTAACCCATTCCCCAAATATGTAACTGTATATTTTCAGCCTTCTGGCTGCCAAGCTCTTTCAATAAACCGTTAATTATTATTATTATTATTACACACACACACACACACACACGTCTAAATCCTCCGAGAGTATAAACAATTCCTTCAACACCGACATAGAAGAAATATTACTTCTCCTGGCGAGACTTATATTAATATCCAACTCCGCTAGAGAGACACAAACACTGGGGCACATCTCACACTACCTTCCGAGTGAGTCTACAAAAGGAAACAGACGTGTCCTTTTTTTTTCCACCACTTTTTATGGAAAGTTTTCACCCTCGTCAAACTTAATGGCCGAGGTAGGAGAAAGTATGCAGCCTCAGGGCCTCTAAAATTAAAATTCCCTCCTCAAACTTGTTCTCCCACTTTACCAGGTTCTCCTCCTTCCCTTGGCTGGTGTCGCAGGAGTCCAACATAGATTATTATTCATTCAATGATTCTTGGACACGGTTCAATGATAGAGTGAGAGACAAGTTTCCTCATAACTCCGATATTTGTTTTCTCACTTATTTGTTGTTCTTAAGAAAGGAGGGGTGGGGGAAGGAGGGGTGGGGGAAGGAGGGGTGGGGGAAGGAGGGTGGGGAAGGAGGGGTGGGGAAGGAGGGGTGTGGGGAAGGAGAGAGGGGGGAAGGAGAGGTGGGGTAGAGGGTCGGGAGAAGGAGGGCCGGGAGAAGGAGGGCCGGGAGAAGGAGGGGTGGTGGGGAGGGTTCAGGAAGGAGAGGTGGGGGATAGAGGGTCAGGAGGTTAGGAAGGTGGGGGGGTTGGAGAGGTGGGGGAAGGAGGGCCGGGGGTTAGAGGGGGGGAAGGAGGAGGTGGGGAAGGAGAGGTGGGGGAAGGAGAGGTGGGGGTAGGAGGGCCGGGAGAAGGAGGGCCGGGAGAAGGAGGGGTGGTGGAAGGAGGGGTGGTGGAAGGAGGGTCGGTGGAAGGAGAGGTGGGGGAAAGAGGGCCGGAGGTTAGGAGGGGTGGGAGAGGGTAGAGGCGTGGTGATGGGGGAGGGTAGGGGTGTGGTGGTGGGGAAGGGTAGGGGACGTAGTGGTGAAGGACTGGAGGGAAAAAGAGGAAGTTAGGGATTTTGAATCTTGTGAACTTCAAATTGGATTCGGAAGAAGAAAAGATTCACCAGTGTTTTTTTCTGCGTGATCTTGTCTCAGAGTCTTTACACCTTTATAAAAATTACTTTAATAACTCTTATATTGGCTGTTGACGAGATACTCTGC
>NW_024723674.1:0-2745 GCF_018991925.1 Homarus americanus
TCCTTCACTATCTCTATTAATTATTTTCACTATTCTACCCTACTATCTCTACAATGTGCAAACATTTCCATAGAGTTTATTGTTACAACTCACTATGTTATATATGAAGAGATATTTTCTTACGCCACCTACCATACACTATACAATGCTCCTGTCAGTCACCCAGCACGCCTCCTCCACCCACAAACAACCCAAGACATTGTTCGCGTAATCAACCCAAGATAACTTATTTTGAAACACCTTTTTTTATAGATAAGGACGGGAATAGTGTGATAATATTAGCCACTGATTGGTAAGGTGGGGTGAGGTGAGGTGGGGTGAGGTGAGGTGGGGTGAGGTGAGGTGGGGTGAGGTGAGGTGGGGTTTAGTATAGGGATATGAGATGAGGTAACGAGTTGTGGTTTTGGGATTAGAATGGGTAGGTGGTGGAGGAATAGGGGTGATAGGAGGGGTAGGTGGTGGAGGAATGAGGGGGGGGGTGGGGTGGGGTGATAGAATGGGTGTGTGGTGGAAAACTATTTACAGACATTAGGAACCTTGAGTATAGAGGCGTAGAGTGAGAGGAGATATGATCGAGGTGTATATATGGAAGTCAGGGCTAAACAAAGGTGATATAACAAAGACACATAAATTATCCAACCGGGAGCAAACTCGTGGCAATGGTTTTAAAATAGACACATTTAGATTGAGGCGCAAGATAGGTAAACATTGGTTTGGAAATAGAGTAGTGGATGAGTTGAACAAGTTACCGAACTTCATCATTAACTCGAACACTGGAGAACTTCGAATATAGGTGGACGGATATATGAGCAATAGGAGTTGGGTGTAAACGGGACTGCCCAGTATGGTCCAATGGGCTCGCTATAGTTTCCTCCATTCTTACTGTATGTTCTTATGTTCTTAATGGGGTAATAGAATGGCAGGGATGGGGATTATGAAAGAGGGGATGAGGGAGTAATGGGGGTGGGGGAGGTGAATGGGGTGTATGGTACGGGGGCGATATGGGAATTATTGATTAGGTTTATTATTAAGGGTCAATCTCAAGGGTCAGTATCAAGGGTCAGTCTCAAGGGTCAGTATCGAAGGTCAGTATCAAGGGTCAGTCTCAAGGGTCAGTCTCAAGGGTCAGTATCAAGGGTCAGTATCAAGGGTCAGTATCAAGGGTCAGTATCAAGGGTCAGTCTTAAGGGTCAGTATCAAGGGTCAGTCTCAAGGGTCAGTCTCAACGGTCAGTCTCAAGGGTCAGTCTCAAGGGTCAGTATCAAGGGTCAGTCTCAAGGGTCAATATCAAGGGTCAGTATCTAGGGTCAGTATCAAGGGTCAGTATCTAGGGTCAGTATCAAGGGTCAGTATCAGGGTCAGTAGGGTCAGTATCAAGAGTCAGTCTCAAGGATAAGTGTCAAGGGTCAGTATCTAGGGCCAGTATCAAGGTCAGTATCAAGGGTCAGGGTCATCATGGTTAGGTATCAAGGGTCAGTCTTATGGGTCAGTATCAAGGGTCAGTCTTATCAAGGGTCAGCATCAAGGGTCAGTTATGGGTCAGTCTTATGGGTCAGTATCAAGGGTCAGTATCAAGGGTCAGTCTTATGGGTCAGTATCAAGGGTCAGTATCAAGGGTCATTCTTAAGGGTCAGTATCAAGGGCCAGTCTCAAGGGTCAGTATCAAGGGCCAGTCTCAAGGGTCAGTATCAAGGACTAGTCTCAAGGGTCAGTCTCAAGGTTACGTATCAAGGGTCAGTCTTAAGGGTCAGTCTCAAGGGTCAGTCTCAAGGGTCAGCATCAAGGGTCAGTATCAAGGGTCAGCATCAAGGGTCAGTCTCAAGGGTCAGTCTTAAGGGTTAGTCCTGGGTCAGTCTCGGGTCAGCATCAAGGGTCAGTATCAAGGGTCAGTATCAAGAGTCAGTCTTCAAGGGTAGGTGTCGGTCAGTATCTAGGGTCAGTATCGGGGTCAGTATCAAGGCCGTATCAAGGGTCAGTATCAAGGGTCAGTCTTATGGGTCAGTATCAAGGGTCAGTCTTAGGATCAGTATCCATGGTCAGTATCAAGGGTCATATCAAGGGTCAGTATCAAGGGTCAGTATCAAGGGTCATCTGAATGGGTCAGTATCAAGGGTCAGTATCAAGGCCTCTGGTGTCAGTATCAAGGGCCAGTCTCAAGGGTCAGTCTCGCTGTTCTGTATCAAGGGTCAGTCTAAGGGTCAGTCTCAGGGTCAGTCTCAAGGGTCAGCATCAAGGGTCAGTATCAATGGTCAGCATCAGGTCAGTCCAAGGTCAGCCTCATTGATCCACTTCTGGCGTGACACAAACTCTCCAGCACAAACTTCCCTGCCAGCACACTGACCAGCACACACACACATTAACCAGAACATTGACCACAACACAGACCAACACACTGACCAACACAGAGCAGCACACAGACCAACACACAGACCAGAACACTGACCAGCACACTGACCAGCACACTGACCAACACACAGACCAGAACACTGACCAGCACACTGACCAGCACACTGACCAGCACACTGACCAACACACTGACCAGCACACTGACCAACACACAGAGACAGCACACTGACCAGCACACAGACCAGCACACTGACCAGCACACTGACTAACACACTGACCAGCACACTGACCAGCACACTGACCAGCACACTGACCAGCACATTATCCAGAACACACCAGCAACACAGACCAACACACTGACCAACACAGAGCAGTACACAGACCAACACACTGACCAGC
>NW_024723675.1:0-16542 GCF_018991925.1 Homarus americanus
TCCATTCACTGTTTAATACACTGGTCCATTCACTGTTTAATACACTGGTCCATTCACTGTTTAATACACTGGTTCATTCACTGTTTAATACACTGGTCCATTCACTGTTTAATACACTGGTTCATTCACTGTTTAATACACTGGTCCATTCACTGTTCAACACATTGGTTCATACACTGTTTAATACACTGGTCCATTCACTGTTTAATACACTGGTTCATTCACTGTTTAATACACTGTTCAACACATTGGTCCATTCACTGTTTAATACACTGTTCAACACATTGGTTCATACATTGGTCCATTCACTGTTCAACACATTGGTTCATTCACTGTTTAATACACTGGTTCATTCACTGTTTAATACACTGGTTCATACACTGTTTAATACACTGGTCCATTCACTGTTTAATACACTGGTTCATACACTGTTTAATACACTGGTCCATTCACTGTTTAATACACTGGTTCATTCACTGTTCAACACATTGGTTCATACACTGTTTAATACACTGGTCCATTCACTGTTTAATACACTGGTCCATTCACTGTTTAATACACTGTTCCATTCACTGTTTAATACACTGGTCCATTCACTGTTTAATACACTGGTCCATTCACTGTTTAATACACTGGTTCATTCACTGTTTAATACACTGGTCCATTCACTGTTTAATACACTGGTTCATTCACTGTTTAATACACTGGTCCATTCACTGTTCAACACATTGGTTCATACACTGTTTAATACACTGGTCCATTCACTGTTTAATACACTGGTTCATTCACTGTTTAATACACTGTTCAACACATTGGTCCATTCACTGTTTAATACACTGTTCAACACATTGGTTCATACATTGGTCCATTCACTGTTCAACACATTGGTTCATTCACTGTTTAATACACTGGTTCATTCACTGTTTAATACACTGGTTCATACACTGTATCACTGGTCCATTCACTGTTTAATACACTGGTCTTTTCACTGTTTAATACACTGGTCCATTCACTGTTTAATACACTGGTCCATTCACTGTTTAATACACTGGTTCATACACTGGTTCATACACTGGTCCATTCACTGTTTTAATACACTGGTCCATTCACTGTTTAATACTGAACCATTCACTGTTTAATACACTGGTCCATTCACTGTTTTATCACTGGTCCATTCACTGTTTTAATACACTGAACCATTCATATCTGCCTGGTCCATTCACTGTTTTAATACACTGGTCGTCCTGTTTAATACACTGGTTCATTCACTGTTTTAATACACTGGTCCATTCACTGATTAATACACTGAACCATTCACTGTTTAATACACTGGTCCATTCACTGTTTTAATACACTGGATAACCTGCCATTTCTATCTACGAACCATTCACTGTTTAATACGCACTGGTCCATTCCACTGTTTAATGCTGGTCCATTCACTGTTTTAATACACTGGTCCATTCACTGTTTATACACTGGTCCATTCACTGATTAATACACTGAACCATTCACTGTTTTATACACTGGTCCATTCACTGTTTAATACACTGGTCCATTCACTGTTTAATACACTGGTCCATTCACTGTTTAATACACTGGTCCATTCACTGTTTAATACACTAGTCCATTCACTGGTTCCCACACACACACACACTGGTTCATACACTGTCTCTCTATCACTGGGGAGACTATACACGTATATACACATTTTCAGTATACACACCACCGGGGTCAATTTAGATCATTATTGTTTATATACCTGCATGGGTTTATGTATGATGTATAGTTTTATGGTGTATTGTTTACCTGCATTGTCTATACACGTGTCAAACTGTATACCTGAATCGTCTATATACATATTAAACTGTACAAGTGAATGGTCTATATACATACTAAACTGTATACCTACATTGTATATATACATGTTACTGTATAAATTCCACATATTTACTTTGACGACTGTTTGAAAAAACCGGGATGTGTTGTATGTTTTGGTCCATACACTGATCATATACTTACTTTATACACTGGTCCACACACTGATCAAAACTATACACTCGTTCATACATTAGATCATACACTGGTTCGTATACGGGTTCAAACACTGACTCATACACTGGTACTTACACTGGTTCACACACTCGTTCATACACTGGTTCATAGACTGGTCCATCCACTGGTTCATATACAGGTCCATGTACCGGTCCATAGTCTGGTTCATACACTTTCATCACGAAGAATTATACATGGAAACATACACTGGCTCATACACTGGTACTTACACTGGCTCACACACTGGCTCATACACTGGTACTTACACTGGCTCATACACTCGTTCATACACTGGTTCATAGACTGGTCCATCCACTGGTTCATATACAGGTCCATGTACCGGTCCATAGTCTGGTTCATACACTTTCATCACGAAGAATTATACATGGAAACATACACCGGTTTATACACTAGAACCTTCACTGATTCATACTCTAGTTTAGACACTGGTTTATTCACTGATTCGACCGATGGCTCACACTTCTGGTATGTATCCCGGTTCGTACAATGGTTCATACAGTGATTCAAACCCTGGTTCATATCCCGGTTCGTACAATAGTTCATACAGTGATTCATACCATGGTTCATATCCCGGTTCATGCGAGCACAATGGTTTATACAGTGGTCCATATACCGGTTCGCACAGTGGTTCAGACAATGGTTCATACAGTGGTGTATAATTCATTGTATTCTCATTTGAAGGTCTGTAGCCAATGTGATACAAGAATGTTATATACAAATTATTATTATTATTATCATTATTATTACTACTACTACTACTACTACTACTACTTTATTACGTGGCCTCCAGCCTCCCCCAATAGCCACACCTTCGCCACCATTTATTTACCTTAATATTAAATATCCTAATACATAAGCAACTATCCTATCTGTGTTAAATTAGTTGAGCCGCAGATCGATGCGGCATTCGGTGACTGTAGCCTCATAGTCGATATCTGCAGCAGTTGACGGAGTAGGGGCAGAAGCTCTCGTTCCCCTGAGGCAGAGCAAAGCCGACCGAAGGAGAGAGAAGGACAGTCGACATCTCATCCAGGCTGTGACATAACTTCTGGGCTGCTGCTTCTGTTCGGAGATCAGCTCCGCGAGTCTGGCGTAGAAACCTCTTGCACTTGGGCCCATCCCACCAGAGGTTGTGAACACTAGAGGAGTGAAGCTGCCTTGATCAACATTTTGAATTCTCTCCCCATATGCCCTTCTCTTGTCGTTCTCGTTCCTCCTATGTGCAGCATCGAGAGCTAGGTTACGGTGACAAACGGCCATGGGATCAAAAATCCTGATGTCGAAGAAGGCTCGCTGTCCCCGCGTCCAGAATCCTCGAGCACTGACGTCCACACGGGCTTCGTTAGATGTGTTTGAAGTCCTGTGTTGGAGGATCTCGCCATCCAGTGGAAGGAGGGTCGGTTCTACCATGACGTCCCGGCAGGTTTCCTTCAACATATTTGCTGTGAGATCCCTTACCTCGTCATGCCTCATGCATATGAAGCCCCCCTTCTTGCAAACCATGGCGTGATCGCCATCATAGGAATAGCCACACACGCATTGGGAGGGCAAACCATCTACTGGCCAACCGTACCTTAGAGCAATGGCATCTGTAAATTCTTGTTTGTTAAGGCTGAAACCATTTGCCCTTATCGGTAACGTAGTTAACCAGTTCGAGGCGCCCACCTCCTGCGCTATAGCTACTTTTTTTGTCAAATTTTCTGGAACCTGCAGCAATAGTTGCTGCAACATGTCATTTTGGCAGTGCTGCCGATCTGTTGTAATGGATCTACGGATCTTATTAACTTCGCTGGTGTCCACTTCCCCTGTTGCATTCTGGGCTATTATGTGGTCAGTGAGGGCTGCCGTGAGCTTAAGTGAATTTTGATGTTCAGAGTCAGCAATCTCCTCTGGATTAGTTAGTCCCATCCCTCCCAGTCTTGGTGGAAGTGCAAGAAGTGTTCTTTCTACTGGGGTTAAGTCGTGGTGTTTCACTAGTTTGGGAATGAACTTGACACTGATTGCTTCTTCCAAAGGGTGGAGGAGGGGTCGGATCTCAGGGATGGTACGCATCAGGTAGTTCCAACGATGCTTGACTCCATGTGTGAATGCTGCAAAGGCCGCATGTGGCTCTGTGTTAGCAATCTCCGATAGAGCATGGATTTCGCTAACCCACTCATTCACCTTTCCCCCTACGTACTGGGTCTTGAAGTCCGTAGTGCCAATTACTGCGCCTAGATGTCTTTGGCCGTCCTTAGTTATTTTGACCTCACTTTCGCCGAAAACCTCCACAGCCCGATCATAATGATCTGGCTTCACGATGAGGAAGGATTTGCTGGCGTTTGGGTGGTACCCTATTTGTGGACCTCGCGATGTTACCAGGTCCCACCACTTTTTGATGTCCTCCACTTTTCCTGCTCCTGTGAGGTCATCAGCATATGCCACTTGTTTGACCCCAGTTGTTTCATACTTTATTTCTTGTTGGAGCACTGATAGGCCTATTGCATACATTGCCATTGCAACGGGGTCTCCCTGTGTTGTTCCCTCGGTCGACTGTAGGATGGTATCACCTCGTAGAGCCTTGTTGTTTACTACGTAGAGGTCTGAAGGATTCCTATACGAATTTTCAACATACATCGCAAAGCTAGGACACTTGATCTTGATGTTGTGCAGTGCCGCCTTGCGGTTAAGTATGTTGAATGCGTTTGAAGCATCCACCAGGAGAACGGCCTCACAATCACGCTGCTCAAATATCAATCTCATGGCGTGAATGGCCGCCTCCCCACCAGCCTGGTGGCCAGCACACACTTGTAGGTTCCCTGCTGCTGCCCTGACATCATCCTTTACCACCTCCATTATACACTTTCCGATGATCCGCCTCAGCACTTCCCCCACCCCTATAGGTCTACATCCTGGTTTCTTTTCCAGAGGAATAAGGCGGCAGGCCGTCAGAGCCTGGAGGTGATGGCAGCAAGAGGATGCAAGCTTTCTTGCAAGGGTGGCAATGGCAGTGCAGAGATCGCTTGCTACAGGGCCAAACTTGTTTGTGCTGAGGATGACTCTCCAACCGTTTGCATCCAGACCTGAAGGGCCGGCTCCGCCTCGAGTCTTCAGTGCCTTTTTCCACACCATCTCTCCTGTTATTTTCTCGAACAGGACAGCGTTTGGTGGGATATAAGCACCCTGGAGCCTGATGCCTTCATCTTCGCTTGCAGGGGGATGTTTCTCTTTCAATAGTTTTAATGTCGCTCTGTTTATTGGCATCACTCCACCGGAGGATTCATGTGTGAGAGATCTTACCGCGAGAGACACTTTTCCCACACGCATTTTGTTTCCAAATTGTCTTGCCACGTCATCGGTGTTTTGCTTTCCGTCACCCGTAGATTTTAGTCTCTCCTGCAGTGTTCTTGCTTCACATAGGAGATCATCTAGGGCCCCAGTCTGCCACATTGTCAACCTTCTCTTCATTGCTGCCACATTTTCTTTGTGCTTAGCCTTTGTGTGTGTCCTCTGACAAAATAGATGTGGTATTATTGCCAGTATTTGAAGAGCTAGGGGGGCGAGGAAGCGGTCCTGAGTGTAATCAGTCATGAAGTGAGTCATCTCCCGAATCATTTCTTTGGTGGCCGCACACTTGGGTGGTTCAAATAAGTTAGCGGGCGACCACTTGACAATTTCTGAGTAGGTTTCTTTGACCCATACGCCTGCATTTTCCATCGACATGCCATTCCACTGAGGCGGCTGTCTCTCATTCTCCTCGTGGACACCTGCTACTGAGGGAGCAGCATTTATTAGTACTACATTATCGGGTTGAGTAGACTCACTGCTATCATTTCGGATATCATCGGGTAGTTGGGTCCCGGCGATATCCACTGTGGCCGCCTGTGTCGGCTCCCTGCGACGTGGGTTCCGACACTGGTCTAGCTTCCTGCAATTCACACATGGTCGGTTATTTCTCGCACAAACACAATTTGTGCAGTTTTGGTTCGGGCTAGCACAGACGCAGCAAGGAATGTTACCAGGCATAGTGACCAGCACCTTGGGCGACGGTAACGTCCGCCTCCGGACATCTGATTTAGTCCCAGGCACAAGATTATACTGGTTCTTATGAGGGAAGGGCGGAGAGGTGACAGGCTGGACTGGTGTGTCCAGGTAGTAGGGGCATACGTGCGCGCGTGGGTGTGTAGGTTACCCCCCCTAATAGCGACCATCCATACATCAGAATGATACACTATGGACAAGAGTTTGTCACACCAGGCACTAGTTTATATTTCCTTGGCACAAATAACCACTATTTATATGGTCTCACTGGTGTAATATCAGTTATGTATACTCACTAGGTTCGTCGAGACCCTACATTAAGAGTCCGTTACTATGGTGGTGGGGGGGTGGGGGCGACCGCATGGGCAGCACTCTCGGCCCCATAGGGGCGATAGTCTCGGGACCACCCCTGTCACAGTAGGCCTAACGACACTGACCTTGGCGCCGAGCCTTCTCATTATCCTACCACTGACCCAGCACAGGTCACCACTCACTTGGTGAACGCCGGTGAACACACGGAATATTTACAATTTATGCCGTAAGGGATGAGGAGAAACCTTGGGTGGCAATGCTTAGGGTGACATCCGATATTCACGGACACATTGTCAAATTCCCGCTCCCACACAACGAGTATGTCCCCACCAATAACACTTTAGATCAGGAGGGACGGTCCACGACACCCACGCCGCGCTGGCCGCCTACTACTACTACTACTACTACTACTACGACGTGGCCTCCAGCCTCCCCCAATAGCCACACCTTCGCCACCATTTATTTACCTTAATATTAAATATCCTAATACATAAGCAACTATCCTATCTGTGTTAAATTAGTTGAGCCGCAGATCGATGCGGCATTCGGTGACTGTAGCCTCATAGTCGATATCTGCAGCAGTTGACGGAGTAGGGGCAGAAGCTCTCGTTCCCCTGAGGCAGAGCAAAGCCGACCGAAGGAGAGAGAAGGACAGTCGACATCTCATCCAGGCTGTGACATAACTTCTGGGCTGCTGCTTCTGTTCGGAGATCAGCTCCGCGAGTCTGGCGTAGAAACATCTTGCGCTTGGGCCCATCCCACCAGAGGTTGTGAACACTAGCGGAGTGAAGCTGCCTTGATCGACATTTTGAATTCTCTCCCCATATGCCCTTCTCTTGTCGTTCTCGTTCCTCCTATGTGCAGCATCGAGAGCTAGGTTACGGTGACAAACGGCCATGGGATCAAAAATCCTGATGTCGAAGAAGGCTCGCTGTCCCCGCGTCCAGAATCCTCGAGCACTGACGTCCACACGGGCTT
Source organism: Homarus americanus (assembly GCF_018991925.1). Taxonomy (NCBI): domain Eukaryota; kingdom Metazoa; phylum Arthropoda; class Malacostraca; order Decapoda; family Nephropidae; genus Homarus; species Homarus americanus. The sequence continues at coordinate 7,384 of NW_024723675.1, forward strand.
CGTTAGATGTGTTTGAAGTCCTGTGTTGGAGGATCTCGCCATCCAGTGGAAGGAGGGTCGGTTCTACCATGACGTCCCGGCAGGTTTCCTTCAACATATTTGCTGTGAGATCCCTTACCTCGTCATGCCTCATGCATATGAAGCCCCCCTTCTTGCAAACCATGGCGTGATCGCCATCATAGGAATAGCCACACACGCATTGGGAGGGCAAACCATCTACTGGCCAACCGTACCTTAGAGCAATGGCATCTGTAAATTCTTGTTTGTTAAGGCTGAAACCATTTGCCCTTATCGGTAACGTAGTTAACCAGTTCGAGGCGCCCACCTCCTGCGCTATAGCTACTTTTTTTGTCAGATTTTCTGGAACCTGCAGCAATAGTTGCTGCAACATGTCATTTTGGCAGTGCTGCCGATCTGTTGTAATGGATCTACGGATCTTATTAACTTCGCTGGTGTCCACTTCCCCTGTTGCATTCTGGGCTATTATGTGGTCAGTGAGGGCTGCCGTGAGCTTAAGTGAATTTTGATGTTCAGAGTCAGCAATCTCCTCTGGATTAGTTAGTCCCATCCCTCCCAGTCTTGGTGGAAGTGCAAGAAGTGTTCTTTCTACTGGGGTTAAGTCGTGGTGTTTCACTAGTTTGGGAATGAACTTGACACTGATTGCTTCTTCCAAAGGGTGGAGGAGGGGTCGGATCTCAGGGATGGTACGCATCAGGTAGTTCCAACGATGCTTGACTCCATGTGTGAATGCTGCAAAGGCCGCATGTGGCTCTGTGTTAGCAATCTCCGATAGAGCATGGATTTCGCTAACCCACTCGTTCACCTTTCCCCCTACGTACTGGGTCTTGAAGTCCGTAGTGCCAATTACTGCGCCTAGATGTCTTTGGCCGTCCTTAGTTATTTTGACCTCACTTTCGCCGAAAACCTCCACAGCCCGATCATAATGATCTGGCTTCACGATGAGGAAGGATTTGCTGGCGTTTGGGTGGTACCCTATTTGTGGACCTCGCGATGTTACCAGGTCCCACCACTTTTTGATGTCCTCCACTTTTCCTGCTCCTGTGAGGTCATCAGCATATGCCACTTGTTTGACCCCAGTTGTTTCATACTTTATTTCTTGTTGGAGCACTGATAGGCCTATTGCATACATTGCCATTGCAACGGGGTCTCCCTGTGTTGTTCCCTCGGTCGACTGTAGGATGGTATCACCTCGTAGAGCCTTGTTGTTTACTACGTAGAGGTCTGAAGGATTCCTATACGAATTTTCAACATACATCGCAAAGCTAGGACACTTGATCTTGATGTTGTGCAGTGCCGCCTTGCGGTTAAGTATGTTGAATGCGTTTGAAGCATCCACCAGGAGAACGGCCTCACAATCACGCTGCTCAAATATCAATCTCATGGCGTGAATGGCCGCCTCCCCACCAGCCTGGTGGCCAGCACACACTTGTAGGTTCCCTGCTGCTGCCCTGACATCATCCTTTACCACCTCCATTATACACTTTCCGATGATCCGCCTCAGCACTTCCCCCACCCCTATAGGTCTACATCCTGGTTTCTTTTCCAGAGGAATAAGGCGGCAGGCCGTCAGAGCCTGGAGGTGATGGCAGCAAGAGGATGCAAGCTTTCTTGCAAGGGTGGCAATGGCAGTGCAGAGATCGCTTGCTACAGGGCCAAACTTGTTTGTGCTGAGGATGACTCTCCAACCGTTTGCATCCAGACCTGAAGGGCCGGCTCCGCCTCGAGTCTTCAGTGCCTTTTTCCACACCATCTCTCCTGTTATTTTCTCGAACAGGACAGCGTTTGGTGGGATATAAGCACCCTGGAGCCTGATGCCTTCATCTTCGCTTGCAGGGGGATGTTTCTCTTTCAATAGTTTTAATGTCGCTCTGTTTATTGGCATCACTCCACCGGAGGATTCATGTGTGAGAGATCTTACCGCGAGAGACACTTTTCCCACACGCATTTTGTTTCCAAATTGTCTTGCCACGTCATCGGTGTTTTGCTTTCCGTCACCCGTAGATTTTAGTCTCTCCTGCAGTGTTCTTGCTTCACATAGGAGATCATCTAGGGCCCCAGTCTGCCACATTGTCAACCTTCTCTTCATTGCTGCCACATTTTCTTTGTGCTTAGCCTTTGTGTGTGTCCTCTGACAAAATAGATGTGGTATTATTGCCAGTATTTGAAGAGCTAGGGGGGCGAGGAAGCGGTCCTGAGTGTAATCAGTCATGAAGTGAGTCATCTCCCGAATCATTTCTTTGGTGGCCGCACACTTGGGTGGTTCAAATAAGTTAGCGGGCGACCACTTGACAATTTCTGAGTAGGTTTCTTTGACCCATACGCCTGCATTTTCCATCGACATGCCATTCCACTGAGGCGGCTGTCTCTCATTCTCCTCGTGGACACCTGCTACTGAGGGAGCAGCATTTATTAGTACTACATTATCGGGTTGAGTAGACTCACTGCTATCATTTCGGATATCATCGGGTAGTTGGGTCCCGGCGATATCCACTGTGGCCGCCTGTGTCGGCTCCCTGCGACGTGGGTTCCGACACTGGTCTAGCTTCCTGCAATTCACACATGGTCGGTTATTTCTCGCACAAACACAATTTGTGCAGTTTTGGTTCGGGCTAGCACAGACGCAGCAAGGAATGTTACCAGGCATAGTGACCAGCACCTTGGGCGACGGTAACGTCCGCCTCCGGACATCTGATTTAGTCCCAGGCACAAGATTATACTGGTTCTTATGAGGGAAGGGCGGAGAGGTGACAGGCTGGACTGGTGTGTCCAGGTAGTAGGGGCATACGTGCGCGCGTGGGTGTGTAGGTTACCCCCCCTAATAGCGACCATCCATACATCAGAATGATACACTATGGACGAGAGTTTGTCACACCAGGCACTAGTTTATATTTCCTTGGCACAAATAACCACTATTTATATGGTCTCACTGGTGTAATATCAGTTATGTATACTCACTAGGTTCGTCGAGACCCTACTACTACTACTCACACGTTAGAAGTCTAGTAAAACCCTTGCTTGTAATACCATGCTGAGAGACGCCATTGACCTAAAACACACAAGTGAACTAGCTAGCTTTATCGTGTATCGTATTACCCTGAGTTAATTGTATCTACCATATAACAATCGTAAAGTATTATTGTAGATGAGATTGATAATATTATTGTTTTATATTTACGTTATCACACGCCTCTGTTTACAATGTCTCGTGCAAAACCCACGTCTTTAAGGGTTCTCTACTTGATCCATCTCACGTGTAGGAAAATTGGGGAGAAATTGGTAAGAGGGAAATCAAAATGGACATTCTTCACACCATTTAAATTGGAAAATATTAAAGAAATGGTTAGTTTTATTCTATGGTCGGTTTATTATTTGTAAGAGAATCAAATCTTTCCGTGTTTTTTTTTTCTTTAAATTGTGGATGAGTTTTTAGTTTGTTCTACGCCTACTGTGTGTGTGTGTGTGTGTCAGCCACCCCGGGACCATCAGGACTCGCCAGGTCTCTGCTCAATGTCTCGTTAAAGCGGTGTTGGGATTTTTGTCCAGCGTCTCAAGTGATTTTCTACGACGGGATTTCTTACCAAGGGATTTTATTCAGCGGGTTTGTCTTGAGGGGTATGTTCAGTACACCCAGTGAACCGAGTGACAGAGGGCAGCGTCCTTACCTTGAGTGACGTCACCACCCTGTCCTGTCCTGAAGAGAATCGTGACGTCATGGTACCTCATCGTAAGTCCCTCTGATTCGTTATAAAACAACTCATGACGTCACTGACTTTTTTTCTCCAGGCCTGTTGGTGACGTCACAATTCACCAACCAGTCTTCTGATTGGATACCAAACGACTCATCTAATTTCACCAATTCAGATCTTTCCGTTTTGATTGGTTGCTACAAAACTCGACTCGTGACGTTACAACCCCAGCCCCCCCCCCTCATCCTGCAGTCTCTGATTGGTTGTCTAATAACCCGCGGGCCGAGGTACCTATCATGCTATTGGCTGCCTCTGAATCCCTTTATGGCTGACGTTACCTGATTGGCTTCCCGTCATACGCTTTATGCTGTCTGTCATTTCTTAATTACGTCGGCCCGCTAGTGGCGATTCTATTAACAAAGACGTTATTTTTTCTAGCTATTTATATCACGGTAAGAATATAGACCACCATTATTGAAGGTAATAACCCACGCTGACGTTGATCTATCCTAGGGTAATTAGGGAGAGAGAGAGAGAGAGAGAGAGAGCACCTTTACATATATCACAGGTGTTGTCTAGTATATTACAGGTGTTGTCTAGTATATTACAGGTGTTGTCTAGTATATTACAGGTGTTGTCTAGTATATTACAGGTGTTGTCTAGTATATTACAGGTGTTGTCTTGTATATTACAGGTGTTGTCTAGTATATTACAGGTGTTGTCTAGTATATTACAGGTGTTGTCTTGTATATTACAGGTGTTGTCTAGTATATTACAGGTGTTGTCTAGTATATTACAGGTGTTGTATATTACAGGTAGTATATTACAGGTGTTTTCTAGTATATTACAGGTGTTGTCTAGTATATTACAGGTGTTGTCTAGTATATTACAGGTGTTGTCTGAGTATATTACAGGTGTTGTCTAGTATATTACAGGTGTTGTCTAGTATATTACAGGTGTTGTCTAGTATATTACAGGTGTTGTCTAGTATATTACAGGTGTTGTCTAGTATATCACAGTAGTATATTACAGGTGTTGTCTAGTATATTACAGGTGTTGTCTAGTATATTACAGGTGTTGTCTAGTATATTACAGGTGTTGTCTATATTACAGGTGTTGTCTAGTATATTACAGGTGTTGTCTAGTATATTACAGGTGTTGTCTTGTATATTACAGGTGTTGTCTAGTATATTACAGGTGTTGTCTAGTATATCACAGGTGTTGTCTAGTATATTACAGGTGTTGTCTAGTATATTACAGGTGTTGTCTAGTATATTACAGGTGTTGTCTAGTATATTACAGGTGTTGTCTAGTATATTACAGGTGTTGTCTAGTATATTACAGGTGTTGTTTAGTATATTACAGGTGTTGTCTAGTATATTACAGGTGTTGTCTAGTATATTACAGGTGTTGTCTAGTATATTACAGGTGTTGTCTTGTATATTACAGGTGTTGTCTTGTATATTACAGGTGTTGTCTAGTATATTACAGGTGTTGTCTAGTATATTACAGGTGTTGTCTAGTATATTACAGGTGTTGTCTAGTATAACAGGTGTTGTCTAGTATATTACAGGTGTTGTCTAGTATATCACAGGTGTTGTCTTGCATATCACAGGTGTTGTCTTGCATATCACAGGTGTTGTCTAGCATATTACAGGTGTTGTCTAGCATATTACAGGTGTTGTCTAGTATATTACAGGTGTTGTCTAGTATATCAGGTGTTGTCTAGTATATTACAGGTGTTGTCTAGTATATTACAGGTGTTCTCTAGTATATCACAGGTGTTGTCTAGCATATTACAGGTGTTGTCTAGCATATTACAGGTTGTTGTCTCTTGTAAATAACAGATGCTCTCTCTAGAAGTATCAACATATATCAAATGCACCCGAGTTATATCAGAAAGTATATCACACCTGCTTGAAATATGTTGCAAGTATTCTTCTACAGCATAGGAAATATATTATGATTTCTCCTAACGAAACATATCTCCATTGTTTACTTTAAAAAATGGTCTTGGCGTATACTTCAACAGTTAATATATCTTTTAGGTGTCTAGGAACATATCTACACCACCATGGAAGTATATCAAGGGGGTACAGTATACTCTCTACACAATATATTTCACGCACTGTCTCTCACTGGTCGTCTAGAAGGGTATCTCTGAGAGGGTGACACACCGAGTGGAAATATATGCCAGTGTTAATGTTCTGTAAACACGGGGTTGGGGGTAAACGGCTCACATTCTGGCTCGTGACCAAAGGAGCCACAGTAGCCGTGGGAATATTTGGTACGGCGTGGGAATTTTTGGTAGAGCGTGGGAATTTTTGGTAGAGCGTGGGAATTTTTGGTACGGCGTGGGAATTTTTGATAGAGCGTGGGAATTTTTGGTAGAGCGTGGGAACTTTTGGCCGGGCGTGGAAATTTTTGTCCTGAACAATGTATACCTCCTCCATGCCATTCTATGAACAAAATATGAGTCAAAACCTCGTTAGAAAAAGTATTGGCCAAAGCACCTCGTCGCTATCGAATCCAAATTTTAGCTGTCCGGCTCAAAAGGTGTCCGGACAACCCAATAAATAAATAAACGATAGACAAGCAAATAAACAAACACACAATAAGGGCAATCACTAGAGTAACCCCTTCTCGTGTGGTGGGGGTGGGAGGAGGGGGCAGGGGTGGGAGGGCGGGGTGGGAGGGAGGGCGGGGGTGGGAGGAGGGAGGTGTGGGAAGGTACGATATAGTGGAGGAGAAATGGGAAAGAAAAAGAAGAAGGGAAAGCTACAGACGTTGGGGCGCCATTTTTAATAATTATTTGGCTAATACCTGACGACTTTATGTAGCACAGAGGACACCCCGTAGACCAATGGTTACAACACTGTCTCCCCTAACAGCCCCACACAGGGTTGTCTCACTACATATTATACATAACAAAGACGCAAGATCAAAATACAACGCTTATGCAAAAAATCCACACGACATATACCCAAATCTTTACGCTACTTTTACACAAACATATTCACATTTAGGCAAAAACTACACAACATTTGCAGAAAAATGCAAACTACAAACACAGAATCCTTGGGATATTTACGCAAAAATCTACACAATATTTGCGCAGAAATTCGCAGAATGTCTAAACAAATGCCTGTAATATGTTTACGCAAGCACCCTGATAACATTTACAGGCAAGCACCCATAACATTTATGTAAACGCCCCTATAACATTTACATAAGCACCTCCTCCCCCGTTGGGCCAGCGCCCGCATGCAATGTTGCTCACTCGTGCCTGACTGCAAGCACAGGCACACTTGAATACACCCGAGATGGAACGCACGTAAATGCTTTCCAACAATGACACATCAGCTACAAACCACATGTATACAAGGGTACATACAATGCCTCATGCCTGTATACATACATAAATTACTCCCTTTCCTCTTCTTCCCTTTACGTCTACTTCCTCCTTGGCTTCCCTCTCAACTCTCTCTTATCTGTTGCTAACGTTTATGGTATTTTTGCGAGGTGTTGAGAGGTAAATCCATGATTAAATTGCGTTAACATAACCTTATTAGTTTTAGTGAATATATTTTACATAATTTGTGAGCCTGGACTGTGGCAGTTAAATGTTATTTAAAATTTCTATCGTCCAATTATTTTTAAACCTACCTACCTCTCCTGCTGTAGCCAATGAAAGGATGTTACTCGATCACCTGAAGATTCATTCTATGAGTTTCACCACATGAGCGAGGCCAAGTTTGAGGAATTAATACGCCGAGAACACTGAGGGTAAGAGCTAAGAGACTCTCACTGGCCGAGAACACTGAGGGTAAGAGCTAAGAGACTCTCACTGGCCGAGAACACTGAGGGTAAGAGCTAAGAGACTCTCACTGGCCGAGAACACTGAGGGTAAGAGCTAAGAGACTCTCACTGGCCGAGAACACTGAGGGTAAGAGCTAAGAGACTCTCACTGGCCGAGAACACTGAGGGTAAGAGCTAAGAGACTCTCACTGGCCGAGGATCCACAGAAAAAATGAGGTCCATTGAGGCGGTGAATATGGAAAATATTTGTTTGTATATTCAGCAAAGAAATTGATATAAACGTGGTGATTATAACTTATTTAAATTCATATTTTTTATTTGATACTTATTTCAGCGTACCACAATTAATGTATACCTATTCACTTTGACATCCATTTTTATATCCGTAAATTATTCCTGAATGTCCCTGAGCGATAATCTGCTAGCTCATATTACAGTGTTTGAAAATGTACTAAATTACCAACTACACGATTTATTCTTACTATATTCTTATGGAAAACTGCTCTAGTATTTATTAATTAATTTCCGCTACTATTTTACAAAATTGCGTTACACGTCGAAAAGATTCCAATATTTAACACATTAGACGACAGCACTCACAGCAGGTGGTCGCTTGGGCGCGCTAAATTGTTGAGTAGTTGGGTTGTGGCAGTAGATTTATCGCTCGCATTTGTGTTTAAGCAAAAGTTATACATCAACGTATATCTATATTTGTGTGTGCTATGGTCATTCATGTACTAATAGTCGAAATGAAATATAAACCCAGTGAATTCAAGAAATGTAGTGCAGTGTGAAGCTGATGAGTATGACATTCTGTTGGGATTGAAATTCTCGAGAGAAACAAGTGACCTGCCCAACAGAAAAGGTAAGATTATTATGCACGCCTAATCCACGATTTTGTGTAGTAACTTAAGGTTATTTATTATTACAGTGCAGTTTTTGAGTAGATATACTGTAGTTTTGATGATAGTTATTGAATGGATAATGTGGCCGTTGGAACCGTTGAATAATCTGAGATTAGGCTTAAAGTGTACTCACGCCCCACGACCATAACATCGGTAAGTGAAAAGTGCAGTGCAGTAGTGGTAATACAGTGAAGCATATATACTTACAGAAGTGTTCAGACATTAGATATGCAACACTTGTTATCGTACAGTATTCCTAGCAGTGATACTTTGCATTTTATGCCCACCGAAACTAGCTCTTGTAGACTATCTGTGCTGAAGGTAAGCTAGATTCAGGTTTGCCAGTAGTTTATTGGGTAGTTTCCTCTCCTTTGGTCCTACATCCTGTGCAAGGAGAAGCACAGCAGCATTACAGCGCCCAACAGGGAAACAGCGCAGTTTATGTTTGCCTTCTTTGAATTAGATGATGGGTGGTCGAGTGTCTGACGGGCCATTGGTTGTGTTAGCAAGTTATCTGTAATGAAGAAAGAACGAGTGTATAGAGGTTCACCCGTTTGTGGTGAAGTGTGGTAGGAAGTACGAGGACATAGTGGTGACAGCTGGGGGTGACCTGTAGGAGGAGGTTCCGGAACATTCTGGATGTAGTGAGGGAAGGTATCAGAGTCGTGAATAACTTTCCTTTCCTACATTGTTTTTTTCATGTTTCCTTTTTGTTCTTCGACCTAACA
>NW_024723676.1:0-17037 GCF_018991925.1 Homarus americanus
AAGGGAACTTTGTTATACTCGATAAGGGGAATTTGTTATACTCGATAAGGGGACTTTGATAGACTCGAACTGGGGACTTTGTTATACTCGACCAGGGGACTTTGTTGTACTCGATAATGGGATTTTGTTATACTCGATCAGGGGACTTTGTTATACTCGATCAGGGGGCTTTGTTATACTCGATCAAAAGCCTTTGTTATACTCGATCAGCGAGTTTGTTATACTCGATCAGGGGACTTTGTTATACTCGATCAGGAGGCTTTGTTATACTCGATCAGGGGACTTTGTTATACTCGACCAGGGGACATTGTTATACTCGGTCAAGGGACTTTGTTATACTCGACCAGGGATCTTTTTGATACTTGACCAATGGACTTTGTTATACTCGATGAGGGGCCTTTGTTATACTCGATCAGGGGACTTTGTTATATGCGATCAGGAGACTTTGTTATACTCGATTAGGGGCCTTTGTTATACTCGATGAGGGGACTTTATTATACTCGACGAGGGGACTTTGCTATAGTCGACCAGGGGCCTTTGTTATATTTGATAAGGGGGTTTTGTTATACTCGACCAGGGGACTTTGATATGCTCGATCAGGGGACTTTGTTATACTCTATCAGGGGATATGTTATGCTCGATCAGGGGAATTTGTTATACTCAATCAGGGGACATTGTTATATTTGATTAGGGGACTTTGTTATACTCGATTAGGGGACTTTGTTATACTTGATTAGAGGACTTTGATATACTCGACCAGGGGCCTTTGTTATGCTCGATTAGAAAACTTTGTTATACTCGACCAGGGGACTTTGTTATACTCCACCAGGGCCTTTGTTATACTTGATCAGGGGATATGTTATACTCGATCAAGGGACTTTGTTATACTCGGTAGAGGGGACTTTGTTATATTCGATCAGGGGATTTTATTATACACGACCAGGGGACTTTGTTATACGCGATCAGGGGACTTTTTTATACTCGACCAGAGGACTTTGTTATACGCGATCAGGGGATATGTTATACTCGATCAGGGGACTTTGTTATACTCAACCAGAGGAATTTGTTATACTCGATCAGGGGACTTTGTTATACTAAATCAGGGGACTTTGTTATACTCGATTAGGGGCCTTTGTTATACTTGATGAGGGGGTTTTGTTTTACTCGACCAGGGGACTTTTTATACTTGATCAGGAGACTTTGTCATACTCGATCAGTGGACTTTCCTATATTTGACCAATGGACTTTGCTATACTCGACGAGGGGTCTTTGTTATATCGATCAGGGGACTTTGTTATACTCGACCAGGGGACTTTGTTGTACTCGATGAGGGGGACTTTGTCATATTCGACCAGAGGACTTTGTTATACTCGATCAGGGGATATGTTATACTCGAACAGAGGACTTTGCTATACTCGATCAGGGGACTTTGTTATACTTGATTAGGGGACTATGTTATACTCGATCAGGGTCTTTGTTATACTTGATCAGAGGACTTTATTATACTCGAAAAGGGGCCCTTGTTATGCTCGATTAGAAAACTTTGTTATACTCGACCAGGGGACTTTGCTATAGTCGACCAGGGGACTTTGTTATACTCGCTTAGGGAACTTTGTTATACTCGACCAGGGACTTTGTTATACTCGATTAGTGGACTTTGTTATACTCGATTAGGGGAGTTTGTTATACTCGATGAGGAGGCTTTGTTATACTCGACCAGGGGACTTTGCTGTAGTCGACCCGGGGACTTTGTTATACTCGATTAGGGGACTTTGTTATACTCGATCAGGGGACTTTGTCTTACTCGATCAGGGCCCTTTGCTATACTCGACCGGGGGACTTTGTTATAAACGATCAGGGGACTTTGGTATGCTCGATCTAGGGACTTTGTTATACTGGGCCAGGGAACTTTTTTATACTAGATAAGGGACTTTGTTACACTGGTCCAGGGGACATTTTTATACTCGATCAGGGGACTTTGTTATACTCGACTGGCGGACTTGCTTTTCACACCTGATCAGGACTTTTGTTACCCTAACAGGGCCCAAGTTATACTCGATTAGGGGACTTTTGGTTATACCTGATAAGGAACTTTGTTATACCTGGATAAGGGAATTTACAGTACTCAGATAAGGACTTTGATAGACTCAACTGGGGGCCTTTGTTAAACTAGATCAGGGACTTTGTTGTACTCGATCAGGGGGCTTTGTTATACTCGATCAGGGAACTTTGTTATACTCGATCAGGGGCCTTTGTTATAATCGTTCAGGGGACTTCGTTATACTCGTTCAGGGAACTTTGTTATACTTGATCAGGGGAGTTTGTTATACTCGATGAGGGGGCTTTTTTGTACACGATGAGAGGGCTTTGTTATACTCGGGATCAGACTTTGCTATACTCTAATTAGGGACATTGTTATACTCGATCAAGGGACTTTGTTATACTCGACCAGGATCTTTTTTTATACTTGACCAATGGACTTTTGTTATACTCGATGAGGGGCCTTTGTTATACTCGATGAGGGGACTTTGTTATACTCGACCAGGGGATTTTGTTATACTCAATCAGGAGATATGTTATACTCGATCAGGGGACTTTGTTATACTCAACCAGGGGTCTTTGTTATACTCGATCAGGGGACTTTGTTATATGCGATCCGGAGACTTTGTTATACTCGATTAGGGGCCTTTGTTATACTCGATGAGGGGACTTTATTATACTCGACCAGGGGACTTTGCTATAGTCGACCAGGGAACTTTGTTATACTCGATTAGGGGACTTTGTTATACTCGACCAGGGGACTTTTTTATACTTGATCAGGGGAATTTGTCTTACTCGACCAGAGGCCTTTGTTATACTCGATCGGGGGACTTTGTTATACTCGATGAGTGGACTTTACTATATTTGACCAACGGACTTTGCTATATTCGATGAGGGGCCTTTGTTATACTCGATCAGGGGACTTTGTTATACTCGACCGGAAGACTTTGTTATACTCGATCAGGTGATATGTTACACTCGATCAGGGGACTTTGTTATTCTCGATCAGAGGACTTTGTTATACTCGACGTGGGGCCTTTTTATACTCGATTAGAAAACTTTGTTATACTCGACCAGGACACTTTGTGATACTCGATCAGGGGACTCTGTTATACTCCACCAGGGACTTTGTTATATTCGATCAGGGGATATGTACTACTCGATCAGCGGACTTTGTTATATACGATCAGGGGTCTTTGTTATACTCGTCCAGGGGGCTTTGTTATACTCGATCAGGGGACTTTGTTATATTCGATCAGGGGACTTTGTCTTACTCGATCAGGGCCTTTGTTATACTTGACCAGGGGACTTTGTTTCACTCGATCATGGCTCTTTCCTATAATCGACCAGGGGACTTTGTTATAATCGATCAGGGGACTTTGTTATGCTCGATCTGGGACTTTGTTATACTCGATCAGTGGACTTTCCTATAATTGACCAATGGACTTTGCTATACTCGATGAGGGGCCTTTGTTATACTCGATCAGGGGACTTTGTTATACTCGACTAGGGGACTTTGTTATACTCAATCAGGGGACTTTGTCATACTCGACCAGAGGACTTTGTTATACTCGATCAGAGGATATGTCATACTCGATCAGGGGACTTTGTTATACTCGATCAGGGGACTTTGTTATACTTGATTAGGGGACTTTGTTATACTCGTCCAGGGGGCTTTGTTATACTCGATCAGGGGACTTTGTTACTCGATCAGGGGACTTTGTCTCACTCGATAAGGGGACTTTGTTATACTCGACCAGGGGACTTTTTTATACTTGACCAATGGACTTTGTTATACTCAATGAGGGGCCTTTGTTATACTCGATCAGGGGACTTGGTTATACACGACATGGGGACTTTGTTATACTCGATCAGGGGACATGTTATACTCGATCACGGGACTTTGTTGTATTCAACTAGAGGACTGTGTTATACTCGATCAGGGGACTTTGTTATACTCAATCAGGGGACTCTGTTATACTCGATTAGGGGCCTTTGTTATACTCGATGAGGGGGCTTTGTTATACTCGACCAGGGGACTTTGCTATACTCGATCAGGGGAATTTGTTATACTCGATCAGGGGGCTTTGTTATACTCGACGAGGGTACTTTTTTATACTTGGTTAGGGGACTTTGTCATACTCGATCAGTGGAGTTTCCTATATTTGACCAATGGACTTTTGCTATACTCGATGAGGGGCCTTTGTTATACTCGATCACTGGGCTTTGTTATACACGACCAGGGGACTTTGTTATACTCGTTCAGGGGTCTTTGTTATACTCGACCAGAGGACTTTGTTATAATTTTATCACGATATGTTATACTCGATCAGGGAATGGTTTTACCTTATTTAGGGCGACTTCATTTATACTTGACTTCATAGGATCTTGTTATACTCAACCAGGGGGCCTTGTTATACCTGATTAGAAAACTTTGTTATACTCGACCAGGGACTTTGTTATACTCCACCAGGACTTTTTTTTATACTCGATCAGGGGATATGTTTTACTCGATCAGGGAACTTTGTTATACTCGGTTTAGGGGACTTTGTTATACTCGTCCAGGGGGCTTTGTTATACTAGGATCAGGGGACTTTGTTATACTCGATCAGGAGGCTTTGTTATACTTGATGAGGGGACTTTGCTACACTCGAGCAGGGGGCTTTGTTATACACGATCAGGGGACTTTGTTATACTCGATTAGGAGGCTTTGTTATACTCGATCAGGGGACTTTGCTACACTCGACCAGGGAACTTTGTTATACACCGAGTAGGGGGCTTTGTTATACTTGATTAGGGGACTTTGTTATACTCGATGAGGAGGCTTTGTTATACTCGACCAGGGGACTTTGTTATACTCGATCATGGGACTTTTTTATACTCGACCAGAGGACTTTGTTATACACAATCAGGGAATATGTTATACTTGATCAAGGGACTTTGTTATACTCAACTAGGGGACTTTGTTATACTCGATCAGGGGACTTTGTTATACTCGATCAGGGGACTTTGTTATACTCGATTAGTGGCCTTTGTTATACTCGTTGAGGGGGCTTCGTTATACTCGACCAGGGGACTTGCTATAATCGACTAGGGGACTTTTTTATACTCAATTAGGGGACTTTGTTACACTGGACCAGGGGACATTTTTATACTCGTTGAGGGGGCTTTGTTATACTCGACCAGGGGACTTGCTATACTAGATCAGGGGACTTTTGTTACACTCGATCTAGGGACTTTGTTATACTCGACCAGGGGCCTATGTCATACTCGACCAGAGGACTTTGTTATACTCGATCAGATGATATTTTATACTCGATCAGGGGGTTTTGTTATACTCGATGAGGGGACTTTGCTATACTCGACCAGGGGACTTTGTTATACTCGATTAGGGGACTTTGTTATACTCGACCAGGGGACTTTTTTATACTTGATCAGGGACTTTGTCATACTCGATCTGTGGACTTTCCTATATTTGACGAATGGACTTTGTTATACTCGATGAGAGGCCTTTGTTATACTCGATCAGTGGACTTTGTTATACTTGATTAGGGGACTTTGTTATACTCGATCAGGGGACTTTGTTACACTGGACCAGGGTCTAGCGTATTGCCAGATACCCAAAGAATGTTCTATATTACTGAGGGTATACACAAACACTTGTTGTCTTTAAAAGTAGGTTCTATTCTCATACGGGAGATATATATACAATAGTAGGACGCAGAAGCCCGTGGTCACGCCACGAGGACTCTGTCTTCTCTCTTTCTACCTCTATCTATGTATTACTACGCGCTGGCCTGAACAGATGCCAGCATTCACAAGCTGAATACATAAAGTATACATGTAATAATTTATATACATAATATGGTGCACAATAAATAGAATATTACATAGAATTAATACATGTTCTGTAATACTTTACTATACATAATTAATATGAGTAATATAAGAGAAATATAATAATATACAGCTGAAGGTACTACTTTGTGTCCATATATATCATTTACAGGGGACATTTTTATACTCGATTAGGGGACTTTGTTATTCTCGATGAGGGGACTTTTGTTACATTCGATCAGGGAACTTTGTTATACTCGACCAGGGACCTTTGTTATACTCGATTAGGGGACTTTGTTATACTCGATAAGGGGACTTTGTTATATTCGATAAGGGGATTTTGTTATACTCGATAAGGGGACTTTGTTGGACTCGAACAGGGGACTTTGTTATACTCGACCAGGAGACTTTGTTATACTCGATTAGGCGGCTTTGTTATACTCGATCAGGGGACTTTCTTATACTCGATGAGGGGCCTTCGTTATACTCGATCAGGTTCCTTTATTATACTAGATGAGAGGACTTTGTTATACTCGATTAGAGGCCTTTTTCGACTCGATCAGGGGACTTTGTTATACTCGAGCAGGGGGCTTTGTTGTACTCGATCAGGGGACTTTGTTATACTCGATGAGGAGGCTTTGTTATACTCGATCAGGGGACTTTGCTACACTCGACCAGCGGACTTTGTTATACCCGAGTAGGCGGCTTTGTTATACTCGATTAGGGGACTTTGTTATACTCGATCAAAGGATTTTGTCTTACTCGATCAGGGCCTTTGTTATACTCGACCAGGGGACTTTGTTATAATCGATCAGGGGACATTGTTACGCTCGATCTGGGAACTTTGTTATACTGGGCCAGGAGATTTTGTAATACTCGATCAGGGGATATGTTATACTCGATAAGGGGACTATGTTATACTCGACCAGGGGCCTTTGTTATACTCGATTAGGGGACTTTGTTATACTCGATAAGGGGACTTTGTTATACTCGATAAGGGGACTTTGTTATACTCGATAAGGGGAATTTGTTATACTCGATAAGGGGAATTTGTTATACTCGATACGGGGACTTTTTTAGACTCGAACAGGGGACTTTGTTATACTCGACCAGGGGACTTTACTATACTCGATTAGGGGACTTTGTTATACTCGACCAGAGGACTTTGTTATACTCGATCAGGGGATATGTTATACTCGATCAGGGGACTTTGTTTTACTCGATTAGGGGACTTTGTTATACTTGATCATAGGACTTTGTTATACTCAACCAGGGGCCTTTGATATACTCGATTAGAAAACTTTGTTATACTCGACCAAGGGACTTTGTTATACTCCACCAGGGACTTTTTTATACTTGATCAGGGGATATGTTTTACTCGATCAGGGGACTTTGTTATACTCGGTTCAGGGGACTTTGTTATACTCGTCCTGGGGGCTTTGTTATTCTAGGATCAGGGGACTTTGTTATACTCGATCAGGAGGCTTTGTTATACTTGATGACGGCACTTTGCTATACTCGACCAGGGGATTTCGTTATACTCGAGCAGGGGGCTTTGTTATACTCGATTAGGGGACTTTGTTATACTCGATCAGGAGGCTTTGTTATACTCCATCAGGGGACTTTGCTATACTCGAAAAGGGGACTTTGTTATACTCGATTAGGGGACTTTGTTATACTCGACCAGTGAACTTTTTTATACTTGACAAATGGACTTTGTTATACTCGATGAGGGGCCTTTGTTATACTCGACCAGGGGACTTTGCTATAGTCGACCAGGGGACTTTGTTATACTCGCTTAGGGAACTTTGTTATACTCGACCAGGGACTTTGTTATACTCGATTAGGGGACTTTGTTATACTCGATTAGGGGAGTTTGTTATACTCGATGAGGAGGCTTTGTTATACTCGACCAGGGGACTTTGCTATAGTCGACCAGGGGACTTTGTTATACTCGATTAGGGGACTTTGTTATACTCGACCAGGGACTTTGTTATACTCGATTAGGGGACTTTGTTATACTCGATTAGGGGAGTTTGTTAAACTCGATGAGGAGGCTTTGTTATACTCGACCAGGGGACTTTGCTATAGTCGACCAGGGAACTTTGTTATACTCGATTAGGGGACTTTGTTATACTCGTCTAGGGGCTTTTTTATACTCTATCAGGGGACATTGACTTACTCGATCAGGGCCCTTTGCTATACTCGAACGGGGGACTTTGTTACAAACGATCAGGGGACTTTGGTATGCTCGATCTAGGGACTTTGTTATACTGGGCCAGGGAACTTTTTTATACTCGATAAGGGACTTTGTTACACTGGACCAGGGGACATTTTTATACTCGATCAGGGGTCTTTGTTATACCCGATCAAGGGACTTTTGTTACACTCGATCAGGGGGCTTTGTTATACTCGACCAGGAGCCTTTGTTATACTCGACCAGGGGACTTTGTTATAATCGATCAGGGGACATTGTTACGCTCGATCTGGGAACTTTGTTATACTGGGCCAGGAGACTTTGTAATACTCGATCAGGGGATATGTTATACTCGATAAGGGGACTATGTTATACTCGACCAGGGGACTTTGTAATACTCGATCATGGGACTTTGTTATACTCGATCAGGGAACGTTGTTATACTCGTCCAGGGGGCTTTGTTATACTCGATTTGGGGACTTTGTTATACTCGAACAGGGGACTTTGTCTTACTCGATCAGGGCCCTTTGCTATTCTCGACCAGGGGACTTTGAAATAATCGATCAGGGGACTTTGTTATGCTCGATCTGGGACTTTGTTATACTCGATCAGTGGACTTTCCTATATTTGACCAATGGACTTTGCTATACTCGATGAGGGGCCTTTGTTATACTCGATCAGGGAACTTTGTTATACTTGATCAGGGGACTTTGTTATACTCGATCAGGGGACTTTGTTATATTTGATTAGGGAACTTTGTTATACTCGATCAGGGGACTTTGTTACACTGGACCAGGGGACATTTTTATGCTCGATTAGGGGACTTAGTTATTCTCGATCAGGGGACTTTTGTTACACTCGATCAGGGAACTTTGTTATACTCGACCAGGGGCCTTTGTTATACTCGATTAGGGGACTTTGTTATACTCGATAAGGGGACTTTGTTATACTCGATAAGGGGAATTTGTTATACTCGATAAGGGGACTTTTTTAGACTCGAACAGGGGACTTTGTTATACTCGACCAGGGGGACTTTGTTATACTCGATTAGGCGGCTTTGTTATACTCGATCAGGGGACTTTGTTATACTCGATGAGGAGGCTTTGTTAAACTCGATCAGGGGACTTTGCTATCCTCGACCAGGGGACTTTGTTATACTCGATTAGGGGACTTTGTTATACTCGACCAGGGATCTTTTTTATCCTTGACCAATGGACTTTGTTAAACTGGATGAGGGGCCTTTGTTATACTCGATGAGGGGACTTTGTTATTCTCGACCAGGGGACTTTGTTATACTCGATCAGGGGACTTTTTTATACTCGACCAGAGGACTTTGTTATACACAATCAGGGAATATGTTATACTTGATCAAGGGACTTTGTTATACTCAACTAGGGGACTTTGTTATACTCGATCAGGGTACTTTGTCATACTCGACCAGAGGACTTTGTTATACTCGATCAGAGGATATGTTATACTCGATCAGGGGACTTTGTTATACTCAATCAGGGGACGTTGTTATTCTCGATCATTTGACTTTGTTATACTCGATGAGGGAACTTTGTTATTCTCGTCCAGGGGGCTTTGTTATACTCGATTAGGGGACTTTCTTATACTCGATCAGGGGACTTTATCTTACTCGATCAAGGCCCTTTGCTATTCTCGACCAGGGGACTTTGTTATAATCGATCTGGGGACATTGTTATGCTCGATCTGGGACTTTGTTATACTCGATCAGTGGACTTTCCTATATTTGACCAAAGGACTTTGCTAAACTCGATGAGGGGCCTTGGTTATAATCGATCAGGGGACTTTGTTATACTCGACCAGGGGACTTTGTTATACTCGATCAGGTGACTTTGTCATACTCGACCAGAGGACTTTGTTATACTCGATCAGAGGATATGTTATACTCGATCAGGGGACTTTGTTATACTCGATCAGGGGACTTTGTTATACGTTGATTAGGGGACTATGTTATACTCGATCAGGGGACATTGTTACACTGGACCAGGGGACATTTTTATGCTCGATTAGGGGACGTTGTTATTCTCGATCAGGGGACTTTTCTTACACTCGATCAGGGAACTTTGTTATACTCGACCAGGGGCCTTTGTTATACTCGATTAGGGGACTTTGTTATACTCGATAAGGGGACTTTGTTATACTCGATAAGGGGAATTTGTTATACTCGATAAGGGGACTTTTTTAGACTCGAACAGGGGACTTTGTTATACTCGACCAGGGGACTTTGTTATACTCGGTTAGGCGGCTTTGTTATACTCGATCAGGGGACTTTGTTATACTCGACCAGAGGACTTTGTTATACTCGATCAGGGGATATGTTATACTCGATCAGGGGACTTTGTTTTACTCGATTAGGGGACTTTGTTATACTTGATCATAGGACTCTGTTATACTCAACCAGGGGCCTTTGACATACTCGATTAGAAAACTTTGTTATACTCGACCAAGGGACTTTGTTATACTCCACAAGGGACTTTTTTATACTTGATCAGGGGATATGTTTTACTCGATCAGGGGACTTTGTTATACTCGGTTCAGGGGACTTTGTTATACTCGTCCTGGGGGCTTTGTTATTCTAGGATCAGGGGACTTTGTTACACTCGATGAGGAGGCTTTGTTATACTTGATGAGGGCACTTTGCTATACTCGACCAGGGGATTTCGTTATACTCGAGCAGGGGGCTTTGTTATACTCGATTAGGGGACTTTGTTATACTCGATCAGGAGGCTTTGTTATACTCCATCAGGGGACTTTGCTATACTCGAAAAGCGGACTTTGTTATACTCGATTAGGGGACTTTGTTATACTCGACCAGTGAACTTTTTTATACTTGACCAATGGACTTTGTATACTCGATGAGGGGCCTTTGTTATACTCGACCAGGTGACTTTGCTATAGTCGACCAGGGGACTTTGTTATACTCGATTAGGGGACTTTGTTATACTCGACCAGGGACTTTGTTATACTCGATTAGGGGATTTTGTTATACTCGATGAGGAGGCTTTGTTATACTCGACCAGGGGACTTTGCTATAGTCGACCAGGGGACTTTGTTATACTCGATTAGGGGACTTTGTTATACTCGACCAGGGACTTTGTTATACTCGATTAGGGGTCTTTGTTATACTCGATTAGGGGAGTTTGTTATACTCGATGAGGAGGCTTTGTTATACTCGACCAGGGGACTTTGCTATAGTCGACCAGGGAACTTTGTTATACTCGATTAGGGGACTTTGTTATACTCGACCAGATCACTTTGTTTTACTCGTCTAGGGGCTTTTTTATACTCGATCAGGGGACTTTGTCTTACTCGATCAGGGCCCTTTGCTATACTCGAACGGGGGACTTTGTTATAAACGATCCGGGGACTTTGGTATGCTCGATCTAGGGACTTTGTTATACTGGGCCAGGGAACTTTTTTATAATCGATAAGGGACTTTGTTACACTGGACCAGGGGACATTTTTATACTCGATCAGGGGACTTTGTTATACCCGATCAAGGGACTTTTGTTACACTCGATCAGGGGGCTTTGTTATACTCGACCAGGGGTCTTTGTTATACTCGACCAGGGGGCTTTGTTATAATCGATCAGGGGACATTGTTACGCTCGATCTGGGAACTTTGTTATACTGGGCCAGGAGACTTTGTAATACTCGATCAGGGGATATGTTATACTCGATAAGGGGATTATGTTATACTCGACCAGGGGACTTTGTAATACTCGATCATGGGACTTTGTTATACTCGAACAGGGAACGTTGTTATACTCGATTAGGGGACTTTGTTATACTCGATCAGGGGACTTTGTCTTACTCGATCAGGGTCCTTTGCTATTCTCGACCAGGGGACTTTGTTATAATCGATCAGGGGACTTTGTTATGCTCGATCTGGGACTTTGTTATACTCGATCAGTGGACTTTCCTATATTTGACGAATGGACTTTGCTATACTCGATCAGGGGACTTTGTTATACTTGATCAGGGGACTTTGTTATACTCGATCAGGGGACTTTGTTATATTTGATTAGGGGACTTTGTTATACTCGATCAGGGGACTTTGTTACACTGGACCAGGGGACATTTTTATTCTCGATTAGGGGACTTAGTTATTCTCGATCAGGGGACTTTTGTTACACGCGATCAGGGAACTTTGTTATACTCGACCAGGGGCCTTTGTTACACTCGATTAGGGGACTTTGTTATACTCGATAAGGGGACTTTGTTATACTCGATAAGGGGAATTTGTTATACTCGAGTAGGGGGCTTTGTTATACTCGATTCTGGGACTTTGTTATACTCGATGAGGAGACGCTATTACCTCGATTAGGGAGCTTTTTGCTTTATCCTCGACCAGGGGACTTTGTTATACTCGATTAAGGACTTTGTTATACTCGACCAGGATCTTTTATCCCTTGACCAATGGACTTTGTTACTATACTGGATGAGGGGCCTTTGTTATACTCGATGAGGGGACTTTGTTATTCTCGACCAGGGGACTTTGTTATACTCGATCAGGGGACTTTTTTATACCCGACCAGAGGACTTTGTTATACACAATCAGGGAATATGTTATACTTGATCAAGGGACTTTGTTATACTCAACTAGGGGACTTTGTTATACTCGATCAGGGGACTTTGTCATACTCGACCAGAGGACTTTGTTATACTCGATCAGAGGATATGTTATACTCGATCAGGGGACTTTGTTATACTCAATCAGGGGACGTTGTTATACTCGATCATTTGACTTTGTTATACTCGATGAGGGAACTTTGTTATACTCGTCCAGGGGTCTTTGTTATACTCGATTAGGGGACTTTCTTATACTCGATCAGGGGACTTTATCTTACTCGATCAAGGCCCTTTGCTATTCTCGACCAGGGGACTTTGTTATAATCGATCAGGGGACATTGTTATGCTCGATCTGGGACTTTGTTATACTCGATCAGTGGACTTTCCTATATTTGACCAATGGACTTTGCTAAACTCGATGAGGGGCGTTGGTTATAATCGATCAGGCGACTTTGTTATACTCGACCAGGGGACTTTGTTATACTCGATCAGGGGACTTTGTCATACTCGACTAGAGGACTTTGTTATACTCGATCAGAGGATATGTTATACTCGATCAGGGGACTTTGTTATACTCGATCAGGGGACTTTGTTATACGTTGATTAAGGGACTATGTTATACTCGATCAGGCGACTTTGTTACACTGGACCACGGGACATTTTTATGCTCGATTAGGGGACGTTGTTATTCTCGATCAGGGGACTTTTCTTACACTCGATCAGGGAACTTTGTTATACTCGACCAAGGGCCTTTGTTATACTCGATTAGGGGACTTTGTTATACTCGATAAGGGAATTTGTTATACTCGATAAGGGGAATTTGTTATACTCGATAAGGGGACTTTTTTAGACTTGAACAGGGGACTTTGTTATACTCGACCAGGGGACTTTGTTATACTCGATTAGGCGGCTTTGTTATACTCGATCAGGGGACTTTGTTATACTCGACCAGAGGACTTTGTTATACTCGATCAGGGGATATGTTATACTCGATCAGGGGACTTTGTTTTACTCGATTAGGGAACTTTGTTATACTTGATCATAGGACTCTGTTATACTCAACCAGGGGCCTTTGATATACTCGATTAGAAAACTTTGTTATACTCGACCAAGGGACTTTGTTATACTCCACAAGGGACTTTTTTATACTTGATCAGGGGATATGTTTTACTCGATCAGGGGACTTTGTTATACTCGGTTCAGGGGACTTTGTTATACTCGTCCTGGGGGCTTTGTTATTCTAGGATCAGGGGATTTTGTTATACTCGATCAGGAGGCTTTGTTATACTTGATGAGGGCACTTTGCTATACTCGACCAGAGGATTTCGTTATACTCGAGCAGAGGGCTTTGTTATACTCGATTAGGGGACTTTGTTATACTCGATCAGGAGGCTTTGTTATTCTCCATCAGGGGACTTTGCTATACTCGAAAAGGGGACTCTCTTATACTCGATTAGGGGACTTTGTTATACTCGACCAGTGAACTTTTTTATACTTGACCAATGGACTTTGTTATACTCGATGAGGGGCCTTTGTTATACTCGACCAGGGGACTTTGCTATAGTCGACCAGGGGACTTTGTTATACTCGATTAGGGGACTTTGTTATACTCGACCAGGGACTTTGTTATATTCGATTAGGGGACGTTCTTATACTCGATTAGGGGAGTTTGTTATACTCGATTAGGGGAGTTTGTTATACTCGATGAGGAGGCTTTGTTATACTCGACCAGGGGACTTTGCTATAGTCGACCAGGGGACTTTGTTATACTCGATTAGGGGACTTTGTTATACTCGACCAGGGACTTTGTTATACTCGATTAGGGGACTTTCTTATACTCGATTAGGGGAGTTTGTTATACTCGATGAGGAGGCTTTGTTATACTCGACCAGGGGACTTTGCTATAGTCGACCAGGGAACTTTGTTATACTCGATTAGGGGACTTTGTTATACTCGACCAGAGGACTTTGTTATACTCGTCTAGGGGCTTTTTTATACTCGATCAGGGGACTTTGTCTTACTCGATCAGGGCCCTTTGCTATACTCGAACGGGGGACTTTGGTATAAACGATCAGGGGACTTTGGTATGCTCGATCTAGGGACTTTGTTACACTGGACCAGGGGACATTTTTATACTCGATCAGGGGACTTTGTTATACCCGATCAAGGGACTTTTCTTACACTCGATCAGGGGACTTTGTTATACTCGACCAGGGGCCTTTGTTATACTCGATTAGGGGACTTTGTTATACTCGATAAGGGAACTTTGTTATACTCGATAAGTGGAATTTGTTATACTCGATAAGGGGACTTTGATAGACTCGAACTGGGGACTTTGTTATACTCGACCAGGGGACTTTGTTGTACTCGATAATGGGATTTTGTTATACTGGATCAGGGGACTTTGTTATACTCGATCAGGGGGCTTTGTTATACTCGATCAAAAGCCTTTGTTATACTCGATCAGGGGAGTTTGTTATACTCGATCAGGGGACTGTGTTATACTCGATCAGGAGGCTTTGTTATACTCGATCGGGGGACTTTCCTATACTCGACCAGGGGACATTGTTATACTCGATCAAGGGACTTTGTTATACTCGACCAGGGATCTTTTTTATACTTGACCAATGGACTTTGTTATACTCGATGAGGGGCCTTTCTTATACTGGATGAGGGGACTTTGTTATACTCGACCAGGGGATTTTGTTATACTCGATCAGAGGACTTTTTTATACTCGACCAGAGGACTTTGTTATACTCAATCAGGAGATATGTTATACTCAATCTGGGGACTTTGTTATACTCAACCAGGGGACTTTGTTATACCCGACCGGGTGACTTTGTTATATGCGATAAGGAGACTTTGTTATACTCGATTAGGGGCCTTTGTTATACTCGATGTGGGGACTTTATTATACTCGACCAGGGGACTTTGCTATAGTCGACCAGGGGACTTTGTTATACTCGATTAGGGGACTTTGTTATACTCGACCAGGGGACTTTTTTATACTTGATCAGGGGACTTTGTCTTACTCGACCAGAGGCCTTTCTTATACTCGATCGGGGGACTTTGTTATATTCGATGAGTGGACTTTACTATATTTGACCAACGGACTTTGCTATACTCGATGAGGGGCCTTTGTTATACTCGATCAGGTGATATGTTATACTCGATCAGGGGACTTTGTTATTCTCGATCAGAGGACTTTATTATACTCGACGAGGGGCCTTTTTATACTCGATTAGAAAACTTTGTTATACTCGACCAGGAGACTTTGTGATACTCGATCAGGGGACTTTGTTATACTCCTCCAGGGACTTTGTTATATTCGATAAGGGGATATGTAATACTCGATCAGGGGACTTTGTTATACTCGATCAGGGGTCTTTGTTATACTCGTCCAGGGGGCTTTGTTATACTCGATCAGGGGACTTTGTTATATTCGATAAGGGGACTTTGTCTTACTCGATCATGGCCTTTGTTATACTTGACCAGGGGACCTTGTTTCACTCGATCATGGCCCTTTGCTATACTCGACCAGGTGACTTTGTTATAATCGATCAGGGGACATTGTTATGCTCGATCTGGGACTTTGTTATACTCGATCAGTGGACTTTCCTATATTTGACCAATGGACTTTGCTATACTCGATGAGGGGCCTTTGTTATACTCGATCAGGGGACTTTGTTATACTCGACCAGGGGACCTTGTTATACTCTATCAGGGGACTTTGTCATACTCGACCAGAGGACTTTTTTATACTCGATCAGAGGATATGTTAAACTCGATCAGGGGACTTTGTTACTCGATCATGGGACTTTGTCTCACTCGATAAGGGGACTTTGTTAGACTCGAACTGGGGACTTAGTTATACTCGATAAGGCGGCTTTGTTATACTCGATCAGGGGACTTTTTTATACTTGAACAGAGGACTTTGTTATACTCGACCAGGGGACTTTTTTATACTTGACCAATGGACTTTGTTATACTCAATGAGGGGCCGTTGTTATACACGACCAGGGGACTTTGATATACGCGATCAGGGATCTTTTTTATTCTCGACCAGTGGACTTTGTTATACTCGATCAGGGGATATGTTATACTCGAACAGGGGACTTTGTTGCACTCAACCAGAGGACTTTGTTATACTCGATCAGGGGACTTTGTTATACTCAATCAGGGGACTCTGTTATACTCGATTAGGGGCCTTTGTTATACTCGATGAGGGGGCTTTGTTATACTCGACCAGGGGACTTTGCTATACTCGACCAGGGGAATTGGTTATACTCGATCAGGGGGTTTTCTTATACTCGACGAGAGGACTTTTTTATACTTGATCAGGGGACTTTGTCATACTCGATCA
>NW_024723677.1:0-15379 GCF_018991925.1 Homarus americanus
GAACTTTAAATAAAATGGAACAAGGCTGAGTGATGGTTGTTGAACTGATATAGAAATGTTAAGTGGTAGTAGATATAGTGTAAAATAAGTCATTGAGTGATACTGTGGTTGTGTAGTACCCAAGTTTGGTTCACTTGTATGTTACTGAGGAAATTATTCAATCAGGATTTTTTTACAAGGATGATTGGTGTACCTGAAGTTGATGATCGTTTTATTTATTTATTTTTTTTATTATTATAATGGTTGCCCCTCCTGTAATGAGAATGGCCAGGCCCAAGGGCCACCTGGGCGTGAATTTGTTTAAGGTGTTGAAGCTGTCGCCAACACAACAACCACACCCTGAGTTAATGAGCTGAGTGACCCAGTGTCAAGGAATAGTCCGTGGCCAACTGCACTGGCTAACCATTACCCCGTAACACGACGCGCGAATCGATTAACATCCAGGTCCCCCATTACTGTTGGGTAGATAGAGGTAAATGACGCAAAGGAACTTGCTCATGGTCTCACCCTGCCCGGAAATGGAACCCGGGTTCATTCACTTGCGAGGCGAGCAAGCTGACAATTACACCGTGTGTCGGCAACACACACACACACACACACACACACACACACACACACTCATACACACACTTCATCCTTGACCACCGAAGGGTCAAGACGTACCTGGCGCTCCTCTCGGAGCAGCCAGGTCAACTGTTAAGTTGGCCCATACCAACTCCCTCCCCTGAACCCTCCTCCCCACCGGAATATCAACAAGTTCACGCCAGAAGTTACTATTTCATTTAGGAAAGGAATGGAACCAGTGTTAAACAGAGGTGAACAGTGGTGAACAGTGCTTAAGTCAGTGAGAACAACTCAACAGTAACAGTGGTACCCAAGTTGACCTTCACACAGTGAGGTCCCAGGTACCCAGTGATAACGGCCAGTGAGACCCAACTACCAGCGATGTGTTAATCCGTCTACGATAGGAAGGCCTGGGACCACACCTCACTCATAGAACACCGTCTGTGAGGGAACTACTACACCACGTGAGGCCCCTCATAACACCATCTGTGAGGGAATTACTGCACCACGTGAGGCCCCGCATAACACCATCTGTGAGGGAATTGCTACACCACGTGGGGCCCCTCATAACACCATCTGTGAGGGAATTGCTACACCACGTGGGGCCCCTCATAACACCATCTGTGAGGGAGCTGCTACACCACGTGGGGTCCCTCCTAACACCATCTGTGAAATTACTACACCACGTAGAGCCCCTCATAACACCATCTGTGAGGAATTACACCACGTGAGGCCCCCGCATAACACCATCTGTGAGGGAATTACTACCACGTGAGGCTCCTCCTTAACACCATCTGTGAGGGAATTACTACACCACGTGAGGCCCCCTCATAACACCATCTGTGAGGGAGCTACTACACCACGTGAGGTCCCTCCTAACACCATCTGGGAGGGAGTTACTACACTACGTGTTTGCTGTTCAACACCTACATTAATCTGTATGTTCACTGAATGTTCCTTCACCTTTCTCTAATGAAGGCTTTTGTTAAACCACCAATGTATGTAATAAGTCATTTATGCCCAATGTATATTTTCAGCCTTCGGGCTGCAGAACTTTTTCAATAAACCGTTAATTATTATTATTATTATTATTATTATTATTATACACACACACACACACACACACACACACACACACACACGTCTCCTGAAGTAGATATGAGAGAGAGAGAGAGAGAGAGAGAGAGATCTAAGCAGCTTATTATCATCCTACACCAACAGGAAGCGACAGACAGACAGACAGACAGACAGACACATCACAACCACCAAGTTTTTCTCAAATTAACATAATCTCTTGTCGTCGTGTCCGTGTGGCTGTCGTGTTTGTCAATCCAGCAATTTCTCTTCTTTCTTCTCTCTTGATTATTTCTTCTATTATTTAATTTTGTTGTTGATTTTCGTCTTCATTTCTTCATTTAAAATTTTCGTGATTTCTTTCCTTCCCTCTATCCTTCTTTCTTTCCTACCCTCTATCCTTCTTTCTTTCCTCGCCATCCTCTTTATTTTCACCCTTCCATCATCTTTATCAGTTTTCAATTTTCCCTGTCTCCTTCCTCCCTTCCTTTTCCTATTCTCATCTTTCCTTCAACCTTCCCTCCTTCATAATTCCTCTCCATCTCTCCCTCTATTCCTTCCTTCATCACCATCATATAAAATCATACTCGCTTCCCCCCCTCCCCTCCCCCCCCTCCCCTCCCTCCTCCCCCCCAAAAAAAATATTCATCCCAACTTAAAAATTCACGTTTCCTGGCCACTGAGATCACCTACCCTGACCTTACCTTTACTTTGACCTGACCTGACCTCTCCCGAATGATGCCTTATACCTTATACCCAAACGATATATTCCCATACACCAAATGAAACACGAAGAGACTGACTATAATGTGTGTGTGTGGATATTAATCTGTTATCATTCAATCAAAAGTTTATAAGGTTTTACAAAGTTGTTTTCATTTTAATGTGGACTGGAGACCCTGTATAATATAAGTTGACTAATACTATACTTATGAGTGGGAGTAAACACTAATTCACATCTCTCTCTCTGTCTCTCTCTCTCTCTCCAGTCTATTTCCCTCGTCTACTCTCTCAATAATATCTTTCTCTCAATCTACATCTCTCTCTCTCTCTCTCTTTCTCTCTCCCAGAATATCAACAGTGAGTAAATATAAATAACCACACGATTTTACAGAATAGGGATATATATGTGTTAGAGAGAGAGAGAGAGAGATAAACTAACCATGGGACCTGATCTATCACTCATTTGAACCTAACCTAACCTAACCTCAACTATGCTTACAGAACCATTCCCCTAAGTCCCCCCCCCTCGGCCCCCCAGCCCTTGACTGTAGGAGGAATGGGCGAGATAGGGCAGGAAAGGTCAACTGGGTGAGTATACACAAGGTCAACAGAGGTCAGGAGCCAAGAAGTACAGATCTCCGTGGGTCATGGTGGTCATAGTATATAACTGTACTGTAGAAGGTATTGTTTCTCTCTCTCTCTCTCTCTCTCTCTCTCAGATAACCCCCAAGTTTGTTATGACTCTTCCTGGACAGTGTATTTTTATCTTCAAATAGGATATGTTATCGTGTATCTCTTGTTAGAACGAGGGAACAAATAATTTATTGAATAATGGCAGGTTGAGGGAGAGGGCGATGTACTCTACACAACTAAACAAATAATTTTTTGGAAATACATTGTTTTTAACATTCAGTGCCATAATATTCTGACTTGTACTGTTTAACTATAATCTGCCTACGCTACCGTTCACGGGATGAATATGGGTGCACAATAAACTAGCCGCTGTATGTGGCAAAATTCAAAAGCGGATCCCCGCCTTTTTATTACATACTAGGAAACATCTCACACTCACACACACACGTATAGATGATCAGTAAGGAGGAGCCTCGACCTGAGCCCTGACAGAACGTTACAGGTGTACTATTTCGTCAGGCCGCGGTTAGGAAGTATATGAGAGTGATTTTGGAAGTTATATTTATGTTCCATATAACATATTTATGGTTTATGTGTGTATGTGTGTGTGTGTGTGTGTGTGTGTGTGTGTGTGTGTGTGTGTGTGTGTGTGTCTGTCTGTAATTATGCTAGCTTATGTTTGGTTAGTTATTAGTTGGAGTAAGTTGTCGTGGAGATTTTTCAGGTTAGGTTAGATTAGATGAGGTTAGGTTGTGTTAGATTAGGTTAGTTATTAGTTGGAGTAAGCTGGAGTTAAGATTCTTCTGGATATACAAAACACTAAAGTTATTATCCAGCGTAATCCTCCCACACACCCCAGCAAAATGATTCACAATGGAGACTGATTAATGAATGCTTGTGTTGTGATAATAATCCCTCTTATTGATTTACGAACTTTAAATAAAATGGAACAAGGCTGAGTGATGGTTGTTGAACTGATATAGAAATGTTAAGTGGTAGTAGATATAGTGTAAAATAAGTCATTGAGTGATACTGTAGTTGTGTAGTACTCAAGTTTGGTTCACTTGTATGTTACTGAGGAAATTATTCAATCAGGATTTTTTTAGAAGGATGATTGGTGTACCTGAAGTTGATGATCGTTTTTTTTTTGTTTTTTTTTATTATTATAATGGTTGCCCCTCCTGTAATGAGAGTGGCCAGGCCCAAGGGCCACCTAGGCGTGAATTTGCTTAAGGTGTTGAAGCTGTCGCCAACACAACAACCACACCCTGAGTTAATGAGCTGAGTGACCCAGTGTCAAGGAATAGTCCGTGGCCAACTGCACTGGCTAACCATTACCCCGTAACACGACGCGCGAATCGATTAACATCCAGGTCCCCAATTACTGTTGGGTAGATAGAGGTAAATGACGCAAAGGAACTTGCTCATGGTCTCACCCTTCCCGGAAATGGAACCCGGGTTCATTCGCTTGCGAGGCGAGCAAGCTGACAATTACATCCGTGTGTCGCCAACGTACACACACACACACACACACACACCACCGAAGGGTCAAGACGTACCTGGCACTCCTCTCGGAGCAGCCAGGTCAACTGTTAAGTTGGCCCATACCAACTCCCTCCCCTGAACCCTCCTCCCCACAGGAATATCAACAAGTTCACGCCAGAAGTTACTACTTCATTTAGGAAAGGAATGGAACCAGTGTTAAACAGATGTGAACAGTGGTGAACAGTGCTTAAGTCAGTGAGAACAACTCAACAGTAACAGTCGCACCCAAGTTAACCTTCACACAGTGAGGTCCCAGGTACCCAGTGATAATGGCCCGTGAGACCCAACAACCAGCGATGTGTTAATCCGTCTACGATAGGAAGGCCTGGGACCACACCTCACTCATATATAACACCGTCTGTGAGGGAATTACGACACCACGTGAGGCCCCGCATAACACCATCTGTGAGGGAATTACTACACCACGTGAGGCCCCTCATAACACCATCTGTGAGGGAATTACTACACCAAATGAGGCCCCTCATAACACCATCTGTGAGGGAATTACTACACCACGTGAGGCCCCTCATAACACCATCTGTGAGGGAATTACTACACCACGTGAGGCCCCGCATAACACCATCTGTGAGGGAATTACTACACCACGTGAGGCCCCTCATAACACCATCTGTTAGGGAACTACTACACCACGTGAGGCCCCGCATAACACCATCTGTGAGGGAATTACTACACCACGTGAGGCCCCTCATAACACCATCTGTGAGGAATTACTACACCACGTGAGGCCCCACATAACACCATCTGTGAGGGAATTACTACACCACGTGAGGCCCCTCACTTAGCACCATCTGTGAGGAATTACTACACCACATGTGAGGCCCCTCATAACACCATCTGTGAGGGAACTACTACACCACGTGAGGTTCCTCCTAACACCATCTGGGAGGGAGTTACTACACTACGTTTTTGCTGTTCAACACCTACAATAATCTATATGTTCACTGTATGTTCCTTTACCTTTCTCTAATGAAGGCTTTTGTTAAACCACCAATGTATGTAATAAGTCATTTATGTCCAATGTATATTTTCAGCCTTCGGGCTGCAGAACTTTTCAATAAACCGTTAATTATTATTATTATTATTTTCACACACACACACGTCTCCTGAAGTAGATATGAGAGAGAGAGAGAGATCTAAGCAGCTTATTATCATCCTACACCAACAGGAAGCGACAGACAGACAGACAGACAGACAGACACATCACAACCACCAAGCTTTTCTCAAATTAACATAATCTCTTGTCGTCGTGTCCGTGTGGCTGTCGTGTTTGTCAATCCGTCAATTTCTCTTCTTTCTTCTCTCTTGATTATTTCTTCTTAAATTTAATTTTGTTGTTGATTTTCGTCTTCATTTCTTCATTTAAAATTTTCGTGATTTCTTTCCTTCCCTCTATCCTTCTTTCTTTCCTTCCCTCTATCCTTCTTTCTTTCCTTCCCTCTATCCTTCTTTCTTTCCTTCCCTCTATCCTTCGTTCTTTCCTCGCCATCCTCTTTATTTTCACCCTTCCATCATCTTTATCAGTTTTTCAATTTTCCCTGTCTCCTTCCTCCCTTCCTTTTCCTATTCTCATCTTTCCTTCAACCTTCCCTCCTTCATAATTCCTCTCCATCTCTCCCTCTATTCCTTCCTTCATCACCATCATATAAAATCATACTCGCTTCCCCCCTCCCTCCTCCCCCCCCAAAAAAAAATATTCATCCCAACTTAAAAATTCACGTTTCCTGGCCACTGAGATCACCTACCCTGACCTTACCTTTACTTTGACCTGACCTGACCTCTCCCGAATGATGCCTTATACCTTATACCCAAACGATATATACCCATACACCAAATGAAACTCGAAGAGACTGACTATAATGTGTGTGTGTGGATATTAATCTGTTATCATTCAATCAAAAGTTTATAAGGTTTTACAAAGTTGTTTTCATTTTAATGTGAACTGGAGACCCTGTATAATATAAGTTGACTAATACTATACTTATGAGTGGGAGTAAACACTAATTCACATCTCTCTCTGTCTCTCTCTCTCTCTCTCTCTCCAGTCTATTTCCCTCGTCTACTCTCTCAATAATATCTTTCTCTCAATCTACATCTCTCTCTCTCTCTCTTTCTCTCTCCCGGAATATCAACAGTGAGTAAATATAACTAACCACACGATTTTACAGAATAGGGATATATATGTGTTAGAGAGAGAGAGAGAGAGAGAGAGAGAGAGAGATAAACTAACCATGGGACCTGATCTATCACTCATTTGAACCTAACCTAACCTAACCTCAACTATGCTTACAGAACCATTCCCTTCCGTTCGCCCCCCTCTCGGCCCCCCAGCCCTTGACTGTAGGAGGAATGGGCGAGATAGGGCAGGAAAGGTCAACTGGGTGAGTATACACAAGGTCAACAGAGGTCAGGAGCCAAGAGGTACAGATCTCCGTGGGTCATGGTGGTCATACTATATAATTGTACTGAAGAAGGTATTGTTTCTCTCTCTCTCTCTCTCTCTCTCTCTCTCTCTCTCTCTCTCTCTCTCTCTCTCTCTCTCTCTCTCTCTCTCTCAGATAACCCCCAAGTTTGTTATGACTCGTCCTGGACAGTGTATTTTTATCTTCAAATAGGATATATTATCGTGTATCTCTTGTTAGAACGAGGGAACAA
This sequence comes from Homarus americanus, assembly GCF_018991925.1. NCBI lineage: Eukaryota > Metazoa > Arthropoda > Malacostraca > Decapoda > Nephropidae > Homarus > Homarus americanus. The sequence goes on from NW_024723677.1 coordinate 7,213, forward strand.
ATAATTTATTGAATAATGGCAGGTTGAGGGAGAGGGCGATGTACTGTACAGAACTAAACAAATAATTTTTTGGAAATACATTGTTTTTAACATTCAGTGCCGTAATATTCTGACTTCTACTGTTTAACTATAATCTGCCTACGCTACCGTTCACGGGATGAATATGGGTGCACAATAAACTAGCCGCTGTATGTGGCAAAATTCAAAAGCGGATACCCGCCTTTTTTATTACATACTAGGAAACATCTCACACTCACACACACGTATAGATGATCAGTAAGGAGGAGCCTCGACCTGAGCCCTGACAGAACGTTACAGGTGTGCTATTTCGTCAGGCCGCGGTTAGGAAGTATATGAGAGTGATTTTGGAAGTTATATTTATGTTCCATATAACATATTTATGGTTTATGTGTGTGTGTGTGTGTGTGTGTGTGTGTGTGTGTGTGTGTGTGTGTGTGTGTGTGTGTGTGTGTGTGTGTGTCTGTCTGTCTGTCTGTCTGTCTGTAATTATATTAGCTTATGTTTGGTTAGTTATTAGTTGGAGTAAGTTGTCGTGGAGATTTTTCAGGTTAGGTTAGATTAGATTAGGTTAGGTTGTGTTAGATTAGGTTAGTTATTAGTTTGAGTAAGCTGGAGTTAAGATTCTTCTGGATATACAAAACACTAAAGTTATTATCCAGCGTAATCCTCCCACACACCCCAGCAAAATGATTCACAATGGAGACTGATTAATGAATGCTTGTGTTGTGATAATAATTCCTCTTATTGATTAACGAACTTTAAATAAAATGGAACAAGGCTGAGTGATGGTTGTTGAACTGATATAGAAATGTTAAGTGGTAGTAGATATAGTGTAAAATAAGTCATTGAGTGATACTGTAGTTGTGTAGTACCCAAGTTTGGTTCACTTGTATGTTACTGAGGAAATTATTCAATCAGGCTTATTGTCTGACAGGTCTCGTCTCTCTTATGGCATTTGGCTGAATTAAGGTATTAAGTTTTCATAAATTTTAAACTATTACACTGTGGTTATATTACGACATATTAAACGATTACAGTGTTATATTACGACATATTAAACGATCACAGTGTTATATTACGACATATTAAACGATTACAGTGTTATATTACGACATATTAAACGATCACATTGTCTATATAACGACATATCACCAATAAATAAAATATATAGTTTTTGTATATGTTTATCGCTACACATTATTTATGTGTTTCTGAATAACATAGCTGATTAATCAATGTTATTTATCACATATCACTTTAATAAGTATTTCAGCTTTCCTAACCTTATATAACATGTTTACCATCACGTGACACAGACAGACTCTCTCTCTGAGGTAAAACGGAGTTAGATACACGTCTCTCTCTCTCTCTCTCTCTCTCTCTCTCTCTCTCTCTCTCTGTGTCTCATGATCTGACATAACTCTTGGAAACTTCTGAATTAAACACCAGTAATATATCTTTGTACGATAGTTCCCCTTATGTTGTTAAATATGTTTAAACTATTGAGAAATAATTAACAAAATAGTTACGTAACATCAAGTGTGTGTGTGTGTGTGTGTGTGTGCGCGTAATAAGGAGGACTAACAATCTTCACCTTACTGTAAGATCCTCCCACTTCACTACACATATCAACAGTAATCTGAAAATAAACCAGAGTAGAACATGTTCCCGCCTTGTTATCCTGTTACTTACGTTTGCGTGTCAATTGGTCGTTAACACCACCAGGTAACGTAATTACTAACGAAGTAATTTTATCTTCGAGGATTGTAATGCATGTTCCATTATTCTTAATTCCTTTGGCCAGACCACCAAATTGTTTCGCCCAGGTAATGATGATACAGGTGGACAGTTATGTTATGTATTTAAAAACGAAAATTTCATATGGTGCCGGTGTGTGTGTGTGTGTGTGTGTGTGTGTGTGTGTAAGTAGGTAAACAACAGAGGTAGTGAAGCTTCTTGTCATAAACCATGTACACCTCCCTCCTATTCTGTGTATTACATGTTAGTTGTGTCTTTATCGTGTTGGTCATTTATCACTTATAAGTTAACACCCCCCCCCGTATTGTTATTTTGTTCTACTCATTCTCTTACACTTATTTCTCTACGTACTTAGGAGTCACATTGAGTCAAATCTTTTTCTATTTAATATTTCAGGTTTTACATATTCGTGCATAGGATCTTTACTCATTACTAAATCTTACCTTTATATATAGGACAATTTCCCCCATAATTACGAACTTTTACTTCAATACATCAACGTTTTGTCAGTAAATTGTTTTTGGTTATTTCTTACACCCAAAATAATTAAGTTACGATTTATTTTGAAGTTCATCGGGAATGTAGTTTATAAATATGACCACTTGATTGTTAGGTTAAGTTAGGTTAGGTTAGGTTAGGTAAAGTTAAGTTTGGCCGTAGGTATAGTGTCTGGCCCGGTGAGCGAGGTATGGCTGTGAAAACGGGTCACAGTTTTATTTATCTCAAGTTGTTTATGTCTATTTTATAAACTAAAAAGTCAACAACATTTTCTTTATACACCAGTGTACAGTATAGTACGAGTATACAGTGTTGTGTATGGTGTATAACGAGGCCGAACGCCTTGACATAACGTATATATCAAACTACGGGAACTGTTTACATATAACATTAGGTATTTTCTTAAGCACACACCAAGATAAACGAAACTAAAGGAAGGTCAATTATAATACATTTTAACACTAACTCATAACTCTGAGGAGAGGGGCTAAAAATTATAAGCTTTTCGTCCAGTGAAGGTTTTATGTGGAGGGTCGAGGTGGAGAGATGACAGACCACACAGGTCTGATGTAAAGGCTGTCATGTGTGACGAGGTACACACACACACACACACACACACACACACACACACACACACACACACACACACACACACACAGAAATTGAAAAACAAAATTAGCCTTCAAACACCTTTTTAATACACCCTGTAACTCTCTTAATGTAAATAACCGAAATGATGTCAGGGGGATGTTTAGGGGAGGTGGTGTGACGTAAGGGGACGTAGGGGAGGGGAGGTCTCTGTGCGCTAGACAGAGGATAGGGGACAGTTGCACCGCCACACTGTTGTGTTAAGTAAGAAATACTCAAGATCCGAATGCTAATACTTACCATTTGGTTGTAGTGTCATTGAGATAAATATCATAACATTATTACAGCCTGTCTGCTATAGTATGTGGACATTAGTCATGCTCTTCATGTCAACTTTGGGATAAACCTGAGCCATGACGAAATGTGCCTAGGCATGAAGAGAAATTGTATTTATGAGTGTTTTTTTTTGTGTACGCTACAAAAATATACTATACAATATTAATAGTGAAAATATGTGTGTAATGATCAGAGGTGATGCATTTCCTGTTACGTAAGTGAGATTTGGTAAACAAGTAGAAAATTAGGTGATTGGACAGAAATGCGGCAGGCAAAACTATTGACTTTGTCTCACAATCCTAGGCACCACGCCACCACCACACCACACTCCATAAAGCCTGGCACTATAACACCTTAGACTTTGCTTGAGGAGAAATAAAGTGGTAGATTTTTTCCTTTTTCAGCATTACATTGTCACTGCAGGACAGGTATTATTTACTCCACGTTAGGTGAATGAAAAGCGTCCATACTACACTAATTATTATCTATGTCAACGTTGCCGGGCACATGTATGGAGACAAATTATATCATTGTGGTCCCAGGCTACTGTGTGCACCTCATGTCTCACCGAGTAACTTAGAGGCTTCAGATTCACGTTCAGATACTCGCGGGGGTTCACACCTCACGGAAAGAATGGATTGACAACGCTGAGTGTACAAGTCGGAAATGTCCCCAACTGTACATAAAAAAATGAGATACTTTGGTTATATAATTAGGAACGAGGGGATAAGAACAGAAATATTAATGGGCAAAGTTGAGGGTAAGAGGGCCAGGGGAAGGCAACGACTGGGGTGGATGATGAAATTAAAACTTTGGGGGATTGTTAAAAACAGTCCGAGAAAGTTTAGAGTGGAGGACTGTGGTCGCCAACCCTCATATATATGGGGACGGTACACTTGATTGACTGAGGTTAGGTTCTTGATCATTTTTTTTTATTTGGTAAAAATTTATTTCCTCCGCCATTTTTGGGATGTTCTTAATTAAAGTGAAGAAGTTTTCTTCTATTGGAAAGTTTCCTAACTTGGCTCCTTAACCCGGGCACCCATTCTTAAATATTACTCCTAACATTTCTGTATAATTAAATTATGTTAGGTTTAATTTCGTCAGCATTTTGCGTGTTTTACCTCACGATTTCCCTTTACCTCAAAGCCCTGCCCACTCTGTGCGATAAAAATTAAATTTTCAAGTGAAATCTCAAAGTATAAAAATAATCGAAAAATATAAATTTCCGACGAAAATGCAATAAAGTGACCTTTTTCGAATCTTTACCAAGTAAGGTTAGGTTAGGTTAGGTTATATTCGGTAATGTTAGATTAGGTAGGTTTAGTTGGTTGGTTTAGTTTGTTTTAATATAAGTGTATGATACTGCAGGTACCATGGTGCTAATGACTGCGAAAATGATCTTAACAATTACTAAAATGAATTATTCATGACAAATTTCTGACAACGATGTAGGTTCTGGTCTAACCATGACTAAACTGATAATGACGATAAGCAAAACCACCCAACCAAATTCAACTTTAAAATATCTCAAGATCTTTAGGTTTGGTTTAATTGGTTCGTTTTGTCTGTTGTCATTAAGGCCGCGCCCAAAAACACATCGTTGCCAAAAATATGCACTAATGACTGTTTGCACTTACGGTATGACTAAGTGGTACAGGTGCTGGTGGTGGGTGGTCAGGTCCTCAGTGACTCGAGAGACTTGTCATTCATGTTTTTTACTTCTCTTAAAGTGGGTTTGTGCCTATAATCCCCTTGCCAGGTTAGTGTCCTCGTCAGTCAGTTCGAAGGCAGGGAAAAATTACTTCTCTTGTGAATGTGGATCACGTAAGCCTGGCGAGTTGTTAAGGTCAGTATGGATACAACATAGTGAGAGTTAAGCTTTTTGTAGGTATACAAGGTAATGTGACCAATACTACACTCGACCACCTTTACTTCCCCAACAGCAAAGTTAGGAAAACACATCCACAACTGGGTGAACTAACTCTGCTGTATGTGATTCTTACACTTCACAAGGCTTATTATCTAAGTCCTGGGTGTCCATGACATCAAACCCTGGAACAATTTTACTATTTCAAGGATACTTGATTTCTACAGTTGAATCAGTGAACCTCTAACTCATTTACCACTGAAGGCCATAGTTTGCACCACAACACTATTACCTGTAGCTTGTGTAACGTCTGGCTAGGACTCGGGGTTCAGTGATGGTGTGATAAATATTGTAATTTATCCAGAAGCCTCGTGCAGCGTCGAGATCGCCACCTTCACCAGCATTTAACATGCCATTAAGAGGCTTTGGCGTGTTAAGCTTCTTCAAATGTGCAATGATCCCTTGATTCATTGACTATAACATACCAGGGGCGTTAGGAGGTAGACACTGCGGGCTGATGTCATGGTCTGGTGAACTTTCTCTTACAGACTTGGTGCATTATCTTCCCTTAAGAGCACCGCTTTGTCGGCAGTTTTTTATATACATCTTGTTATTTGGAATGCAACTGTTTCTGAACCGCTGATAGAAAGCATTCCATTTATTTTGTACTGTTCATTTCTAATTAAAAGGACGAATGATTACTTCGCTCTACCCAAACAACCGAATCAGAGCCCAGACGACCATCCTTTTCCTAAGTTTTTCAACCATTTTTAGTCTAAACTCTACTGTATATCAGAGCACTGTCGTCTCTTCTTGGCGTTCTCATAAAAACTTTAATCCTTTTTAGTCACACGCTAAGGCACTGTTGTTCATGTTAACTTACACTTTAAATCCTTTCCCCAGTTGACAACAACACGTCCACCGGCAGCCATTTAAACTCCGCTTAAAAAGATCCCACTTTTCTAATATTAACGAACCGATATATAAGATAGTACTACGTAACAATATATAAATTCGTTAATTAATTTATAATAGCAGATATCACAACCGATTTAGGCTTTTATCTATTATAAAATAATACTAAATTAAAACAAAATGAAAGTTATTAATATGATGGCGGCTGGTCGGTAGTCAGTGGGCGGGGCTGAACACTCAAACTGAGTGGTGTAGGAAAAAACGAAATTTTTAGTAATTCTTTGTTGGCTTAACAATAGTCGATGTACTAGGGCTTAATAATAATAATAATAATAATAATAATAATAATAATAATAATAATAATAATAATAATAATAATAATAATAATAATAATATAAATAATAATAATAATAATAATAATAATAATAATAATAATAAAATAATAATAATAATAATAATAATATAAATAATAATAATAATAATAATAATATAAATAATAATAATAATAATAATAATATAAATAATAATAATAATAATAATAATAATAATAATAATAATAATAATATAAATAATAATAATAATAATAATAATAATAATAATAATAATAATAATAATAATAATAATAATAATAATAATAATAATAATAATAATATAAATAATAATAATAATAATAATATAAATAATAATAATAATAATAATATAAATAATAATAATAATAATAATATAAATAATAATAATAATAATAATAATAATACATCGATAAATCATTTTTCTTTTTCGTTTGCTGTATTTTTGTATTAGTTTTAAGTTTTAAATTTTTTATATTATTCTATTATAAATTACGTTACATTACGTAACGTTACGTTACATTATGTTATGTTTGGTAACAGTACATAGATTAATAGTTAAATCTAATCCCATACAGCTTGCATTTTGTTAACTTGACTGTATGGGATCAACGAAGATTAGTCCAGCTATTTCACCTTAAGATTAACCACCCTAATTATAATCTAACCTAATCTAATCTAAACTAACCCAACCCAACTTAATCTCCCCAAAAAAGTGTTAGAGGTTAATCTTAGGGTAAAATAAACTGCAGGGACTAATCTTCAGGTGAGCCGTACGTGTTCGTATCTGTGGTGTAATGGTCAAGCAAGCTCGCCTCGCAAGCGAGCGGACCTGGGTTCGATCCCCCGGCATGGTTAAACTATGGGCAAGGTTCATTAAGCATTTGCCTCTGTCTACCCCAGTTTCTGAACTAATCTTCCTCGGTACTCCCTGATTCCTCTCTCTTACCAACACGTTCTTCGTTTTCTTCTATTTTCTTCTTCTTTTCTACTTATTTTCTTCTTTGTCTCTTCTTATTACAATTTATTCCTCCTCCTACACCACCACCTTCTTTCCCATTTCCTTCTTCACCTCCTCCTCCTTCTCCACTTCCGCCACCCTGGATCAGACACCACCACACTTGACACAACATCAGCACCACCACCACACCTAACAATACCACCACCACCACAATTAACACATCACCATACCTAACATACTACACACAATACTACCAACACCACACACAACACCACTACCACACCATCACCACACCTAACACATCACACCTAACACACCACACCACCACCACACCTAACAACACCACCACCACAACTAAGACAAACCTGCAGACCAACGCCTCAGCCATACCTGTGGTTTAACCGACACTTGAAGTCTGCTCGAGTTGACAACAGAAATATGGCGACAACAACATAACACTGACAGGAAGACTTTCTTAACCGAGCGACTAGACAAACAAGGTACCTACGTGGTAAACAAGAACCGAATATATACACTGAACATTAAAACAAACAAGGTAAACAGTATTAGTCAAAGCAAGAGAAACTAGTAAGAAATAAACAACATATGCAAACAATTTCGACAAAATATTATAACATAGCACAAGAAACAAGTTAAACAAAGTACAAAATAAATTACTAGATAAAAATAGTAATAATAAAACAAGGTGTAAGGCAAACAAGACACACGTTAACAGGAAAATAAAACCACATATACAAGACAGGATGTAAACAAAAAGCGCATCAAACAGAGCAGGAGATCAAATGTGAACTATACAGGATATTAAGCAATAACTGAAAATGTAAATAAAATAAACAAGACAAAAGACAAATT
>NW_024723678.1:0-19336 GCF_018991925.1 Homarus americanus
ATATATGGATCCTCGTGTTTCGAAACCGCATTTGGTAAAACGTTGCTCTGATCACCTAAGCAGCACGGGTAGAGTCTACGAATGCTTTTATTGTCCTGTTGGCCCAGAAGTAGCGTTCCCCGGTCACAATTATTAGATCGTGGCTTCAAATCCTGATGGGGTGCTTTATTGGGCAAATGAAATCTATATGGATCCTCGTGGTTCGAAACCGCATTTGGTAAAACGTTGCTCTGATCACCTAAGCGGCACGGGTGGTCCCTTATAGTGGTTCACAGCGCCATAAGCTCGTTGAACAGGCTTTGTGTGAAATATAGTAGAGTCAAGGACTGCATTTATTGTCCTGGTGGCCCAGAGGTAGCATACCCCGATCACAATTATAAGATTGTGGGTTTGAATCCTGGAGGGGTGAGGTGTTGATTATATGTAGAAGTCCGAGTGCTTTATTGGGCTAATGAAATATATATGGATCCTCGTGTTTCCAAGCCGGATTTGGTAAAACGTTGCTCTGATCACCTAAGTGGCACGGGTGGTCCCCTAGAGTGGTTCACGGCGCCATAAGCTCGTTGAACACGCTTTGTGTGAAATATAACAGAGTCTAGGATTGCTTAAAGTGTCCTGGTGGCTCATAAGTAGTGTTCCCCGGTCACAATTATAATATCGTGGGTTCGAATCCTGGTGGGGTGAGGTGTTGATTATATGTAAAAGTCCGCGTGCTTTATTGGGCTAATGAAATATATATGGATCCTCGTGTTTTGAAGCCGCTTTTGGTAAAACGTTGCTCTGATCACCTAAGCGGCACGGGTGGTCCCCATTAGAGGTTCACAGCGCCATAAGCTCGTTGAACAGGCTTTTTGTGAAATATAGCAGAGGCTAGGACTGCTTTTATTGTCCTGGTGGCACAGAGGTAGCGTTCCCCGGTCACAATTAGAAGATCGTGGGTTCGAATCCTGGTGGGGTGAGGTGTTGATTATATGTAGAAGTCCGCGTGCTTTATTGGGCAAATGAAATATATATGGATCCTCGTGTTTCGAAGGCGCATTTGGTAAAACGTTGCTCTGCTAACCTAAGCGGCACAGGTGGTCCCAATGAGAGGTTCACAGCGCCATAAGCTCGTTGAACAGGCTTTGTGTGAAATATAGCAGAGTCTAGGACTGCTTTTATTGTCCTGGTGGCCCAGAGGTAGCGTTCCCCGGTCACAATCATAAGATCGTGGCTTTAAATCCTGGTCGGGTGAGGCTTTGATTATATGTTGAAGTCCGCGTGCTTTATTGAGCTAATGAAATATATATGGATCCTCGTGTTTCCAAGTCGGATTTGGTAAAACGTTGCTCTGATCACCTAAGCGGTACGGTGGTCCCCATTAGAGGTTCATGGCGCCATAAGGTCGTTGAACAGGCTTTGTGTGAAATATAGTAGAGTCTAGGACTGCTTATAGTGTCCTGGTGGCCCATAGGTAGCGTTCCTCGGTCACAATTATAAGATCGTGGGTTCGAATCCTGGTGGAGTGAGGTGTTGAATATATGTAGAAGTCCGCGTGCTCTAATGGGCTAATGAAATATATATGGATCCTTGTGTTTCGAAGCCGGATTTGGTAAAACGTTGCTCTGATCACCTAAGTGGCACGGATGGTCCCCATTAGAGGTTCATGGCGCCATAAGGTCGTTGAACAGGCTTTGTGTGAAATATAGTAGAGTCTAGGACTGCTATTATTTTCCTGGTGGCCCAGAGGTAGCATACCCCGGTCACAATTATAAGACCGTGGGTTTGAATCCTGGTGGGGTGAGGTGTTGATTATATGTAGAAGTCCGAGTGCTTTATTGGGCTAATGAAATATATTTGAATCCTCGTGTTTAGAAGCCGTATTTGGTAAAACGTTGCTCTGATCATATAAGCGGCACGGGTGGTCCGCATTAGAGGTTCACGGCGCCATAAGCTCGTTGAATAGGATTTGTGTGAAATATAGCAGAGTCTAGGACTGCTTTTATTGTCCTGGTGGCCCAGAGGTAGCGTTCCCCGGTCACAATTATAAGATCGTGGGTTCAAATCCTGGTGGGGTGAGGTGTTGATTATATGTAGAAGTCCGCGTGCTCTATTGGGCTAATGAAATATATGGATCTCGAGTTTCAAGCGGTTGGTAAAACGTTGCTCCTGATCACCTCAGCTGACGCGGGTGGTCCCCTAGAGTGGTTCAGCGCCGTAAGCTAGTTGAACCGCTTTGTGTGAAATATAACAGAGTCTAGGATTGTAAAATTGTCCTGGTGGCTAATAAGTAGTGTTCCCCGGTCCACCGATTATAATATCGTGGGTTCGAATCTGGTGGGGGTGAGAGTGTTGATTATATGTAGAAGTCCGCGTGCTTTATTGGGCTAATGAAATATATATGGATCCTAGTGTTTCGAAGCCGCATTTGGTAAAACGTTGCTCTGATCACCTAAGCAGCACGGGTGGTCCCTTATAGTGGTTCACAGCGCCATAAGCTCGTTGATCAGGCTTTGTGTGAAATATAACAGAGTCTAGGACTGCTTATAGTGTCCTGGTGGCCCATAGGTAGCGTTCCTCGGTCACAATTATAAGATCGTGGGTTCGAATCCTGGTGGAGTGAGGTGTTGAATATATGTAGAAGTCCGCGTGCTCTATTGGGCTAATGAAATATATATGGATCCTCGTGTTTTGAAGCCTCATTTGGTAAAACGTTGCTCTGATCACCTAAGCAGCACGGGTGGTCTCCATTAGAGGTTCACAGCGCCATAAGCTCGTTGAACAGGCTTTGTGTGATATGTAGCAGAGCCTACGAATGCTTTTATTGTCCTGTTGGCCCAGAGGTAGCGTTCCCCGGTCACATTATAAGATCGTGGCTTCAAATCCTGGTGGGGTGAGGCGTTGATTATATGTAGAAGTCCGCGTGCTTTATTGGGCTAATGAAATATATATGGATCCTCGCGTTTCGAAGCCGCATTTGGTAAAACGTTGCTCTGATCACCTAAGCGGCACGGGTGGTCCCCTATAGTTGTTCACAGCGCCATAAGCTCGTTGAACAGGCTTTGTGTGAAATATAGTATAGTCTAGGACTGCTTTTATTGTCCTGGTGGCCCAGAGGTAGCATACCCCGGTCACAATTATAAGATTGTGGGTTTGAATCCTGGTGGGGTGAGGTGTTGATTATATGTAGAAGTCCGAGTGCTTTATTGGGCTAATGAAATAAATATGGATCCTCGCGTTTCCAAGCCGGATTTGGTAAAACGTTGCTCTGATCACCTAAGCGGCACGGATGGTCCCCATTAGAGGTTCACAGCGCCATAAGCTCGTTGAACAGGCTTTTTGTGAAATATAGCAGAGGCTAGGACTGCTTTTATTGTCCTGGTGGCCCAGAGGTAACGTTCCCCGGTCACAATTTGAAGATCGTGGGTTCGAATCCTGGTGGGGTGAGGTGTTGATTATATGTAGAAGTCCGCGTGCTTTATTGTGCAAATAAAATATATATGGATCCTCGTGTTTTGAAGCCGCATTTGGTAAAACGTTGCTCTGATCACCTAAGCGGCACGGGTGGTCCCCATTAGAGGTTCACGGCGCCAAAAGCTCGTTGAATAGGCTCTGTGTGAAATATAGCAGAGTCTAGGACTGCTTTAATTATCCGGGTGGCCCAGTGGTAGCGTTCCCCGGTCACAATTATAAGATCGTGGGTTTAAATCCTGGTGGGGTGAGGTGTTGATTATATGTAGAAGTCCGCGTGCTTTATTGGGCTAATGAAATATATATGGATCCTCGTGTTTCCAAGCCGGATTTGGTAAAACGTTGCTCTGATCACCTAAGCGGTACGGTGGTCCCCATTAGAGGTTCATGGCGCCGCAAAGCTCGTTAGACAGGCTTTGTGTGAAATATAGCAGAGTCTAGGACACTTTTATTGTCCTGGTATCGAAATTAGCGTTCCCGGTCTAATCGCAGATCGTGGCTTCAAATCCAGTCGGAGTGGCGTTGATTATATGTAGAAGTCGCGTGCTTTATTGGGCTAATAAATATATATGGATCCTCGTGTTTCCAAGCGGATTTGGTAAAAGCGTTGCTCTGATCACCTAAGCGTCACGGTGGTCCCCGGCTAGAGTTCATGAAAGCCATAAGGTCGTTGAACAGGCTGTGTGAAATATAGTAGAGTCTAGGACTGCTTATATAGTGTCTGGTGGCCATAGTGGCGTTCCTCAGTCCTGATTATATAAGATCGTGGGTTCGAATCCTGGTGGAGTGAGGTGTTGATTATATTTAGAAGTCCGCGTGCTCTATTGGGCTAATGAAATATATATGGATCCTTGTGTTTCGAAGCCGGATTTGGTAAAACGTTGCTCTGATCACCTAAGTGGCACGGATGGTCCCCATTAGAGGTTCATGGCGCCATAAGGTCGTTGAACAGGCGTTGTGTGAAATATAGTAGAGTCTAGGACTGCTTTTATTGTCCTGGTGGCCCAGAGGTAGCGTTCCCCGGTCACAATTAGAAGAGCATGGGTTCGAATCCTGGTGGGGTGAGGTGTTGATTATATGTAGAAGCCGCTTGCTTTATTGGGGAATGAAATATATATGGATCCTCGTGTTTTGAAGCAGCATTTGGTAAAACGTTGCTCTGATCACCTAAGCAGCACGGGTGGTCCCCATTAGAGGTTCATGGCGCCATAAGGTCGTTGAACAGGCTTTGTGTGAAATATAGTAGAGTCTAGGACTGCTATTATTTTCCTGGTGGCCCAGAGGTAGCATACCCCGGTCACAATTATAGGACCGTGGGTTTGAATCCTGGTGGGGTGAGGTGTTGATTATATGTAGAAGTCCGAGTGCTTTATTGGGCTAATGAAATATATTTGAATCCTCGTGTTTAGAAGCCGTATTTGGTAAAACGTTGCTCTGATCATATAAGCGGCACGGGTGGTCCCCATTAGTGGTTCACGGCGCCATAAGCTCGTTGAACAGGATTTGTGTGAAATATAGCAGAGTCTAGGACTGCTTTTATTGTCCTGGTGGCCCAGAGGTAGCGTTCCCCGGTCACAATTATAAGATCGTGGGTTCATATCCTGGTGGGTGTGAGGTGTTGATTATATGTAGAAGTCCGCGTGCTCTATTGGGCTAATGAAATATATATGGATCCTCGAGTTTCCAAGCCGGATTTGGTAAAACGTTGCTCTGATCACCTCAGCGGCACGGGTGGTCCCCTATAGTGGTTCACGGCGCCATAAGCTCGTTGAACACGCTTTGTGTGAAATATAACAGAGTCTAGGACTGCTTAAAGTGTCCTGGTGGCTCATAGGTAGTGTTCCCGGTCACAATTATAATATCGTGGTTTCGAATCCTGGTGGGGTGAGGTGTTGATTATATGTAAAAGTCCGCGTGCTTTATTGGGCTAATGAAATATATATGGATCCTCGTGTTTTGAAGCCGCATTTGGTAAAACGTTGCTCTCATCACCTAAGCGGCACGGGTGGTCCCCATGAGAGGTTCACGGCGCCATAAGCTCGTTGAACAGGCTTTGTGTGAAATATAGCAGAGTCTAGGACTACTTTTATTGTCCTGGTGGCCCAGAGGTAGCGTTCCCCGGTCACAGTTATAAGATCGTGGCTTCAAATCCTGGTGGGGTGAGGCGTTGATTATATGTAGAAGTCCGCGTGCTTTATTGGGCTAATGAAATATATATGGATCCTCGTGTTTCCAAGCTGGATTTGGTAAAACGTTGCTCTTATCACCTAAGCGGCACGGGTGGTCCCCATTAGAGGTTCATGACGCCATAAGATCGTTGAACAGGCTTTGTGTGAAATATTGCAGAGTCTAGGACTGCTTTTATTGTCCTGGTGGCCCAGAGGTAGCGTTCCCCGGTCACAATTAGAAGATCGTGGGTTCGAAACCTGGTGGGGTGAGGTGTTGATTATATGTAGAAGTCCGAGTGCTTTATTGGGCTAATGAAATATATATGGATCCTTGTGTTTCCAAGCCGGATTTATTAACGTTGCTGTGATCACCTAAGCGGCACAGATGGTCCCCATTAGAGGTTCACAGCGCCATAAGCTCGTTGAACAGGCTTTTTGTGAAATATAGTAGAGTCTAGGACTGCTTTTATTGTCCTGGTGGCCCAGAGGTAGCATACCCCGGTCACAATTATAAGATTGTGGGTTTGAATCCTGGTGGGGTGAGTTGTTGATTATATGTAGAAATCCGAGTGCTTTATTGGGCTAATGAAATATATATGGATCCTTGTGTTTCCAAGCCGGATTTGGTAAAACGTTGCTCTGATCACCTAAGCGGCACGGATGGTCCCCATTAGAGGTTCGCAGCGCCATAAGCTCGTTGAACAGTCTTTTTGTGAAATATAGCAGAAGTCTAGGACTGCTTTTATTGTCCTGGTAGCCCAGAGGTAGCGTTCCCCGGTCACAATTATAAGATTGTGGGTTTAAATCCTGGTGGGGTGAGGTGTTGATTATGTAGAAGTCCGCGTGCTTTATTGGGCTAATGAAATATATATGGATCCTCGTGTTCCAAAGCCGCATTTGGTAAAACGTTGCTCTGATCACGTAAGCGGCACGGATGGTCCCCATTAGAGGTTCGCAGCGCCATAAGCTCGTTGAACAGGCTTTTTGTGAAATATAGCAGAAGTCTAGGACTGCTTTTATTGTCCTGATAGCCCAGAGGTAGCGTTCCCCGGTCACAATTATAAGATTGTGGGTTCAAATCCTGGTGGGGTGAGGTGTTGATTATGTAGAAGTCCGCGTGCTTTATTGGGCTAATGAAATATATATGGATCCTCGTGTTCCAAAGCCGCATTTGGTAAAACGTTGCTCTTATCACCTAAGCGGCACGGGTGGTCCCATATAGTGGTTCACGGTGCCATAAGCTCATTGAACGGGCTTTGTGTGAAATATAACAGAGTCTAGGACTGCTTATAGTGTCCTCGTGGCCCATAGGTAGCATTACTCGGTCACAATTAGAAGATCGTGGGTTCGAATCCTGGTGGGGTGAGGTGTTGATTATATGTAGAAGTCCGCATGCTTTATTGGGTTAATGAAATATATATGGATCCTCGTGTTTCGAAGCGGTTGGTAAGCGTTGCTCTGATCACCTAAGCGGCACGGATGGTCCCATTAGAGGTTCACGAGTCATAAGCTGGAATTGAACAGGCTTGTGTGAAATCCTCTTAGATCTAGGACTAACTTTATTGTCCTGGTGGCCCAGAGGTAGCATACCCCGGTCACAATTATAAGACCGTGGGTTTGAATCCTGGTGGGGTGAGGTGTTGATTATATGTAGAAGTCCGGAAGTGCTTTATTGGGCTAATAGAAATATATATGGATCCTCGTGTTTCAGCCGGATTTGAGTAAAACGTTGCTCTGATCACCTAAAAAAAGAGAACGCGGGTGGTCCCCTATAGTGGTTCACAGCTATAAGCTCGTTGAACAGGCTTTGTGTTAAATATAGCAGAGTCTAGGACTGCTTATAGTATCCTGGTGGCCCATAGGTAGCGTTCCTCGGTCACAATTATAAGATCGTGGTTTCGAATCCTGGTGGAGTGAGGTGTTGATTATATGTAGAAGTCCGCGTGCTTTATTGGGTTAATGAAATATATATGGATCCTCGTGTTTCGAAGCCGGATTTGGTAAAACGTTGCTCTGATCACCTAAGCGGCACGGATTGTCCCCATTAGAGGTTCACAAGCGCATATAAGCTCGTTGAACAGGCTTTGTGTGAAAATATAGCAGAACCCTACGAATGCTTTTATTGTCCTGTTGGCCCAGAGGTAAGCGTTCCCGGTCTGAATTAGAAGATCGTGGGTTCGAATCCTAGTGGGGTGAGGTGTTGATTATATGTAGAAGCCACGTGCTTTATTGGGCAAATGAAATATATATGGATCCTCGTGTTTTGAAGCCGAATTTGGTAAAACGTTGCTCTGATCACCTAGGCAGAACGGGTGGTCACCATTAGAGGTTCACAGTGCCATAAGCTCGTTGAACAGGCTTTGTGTGAAATATAGCAGAGCCTACGAATGCTTTTATTGTCCTGTTGGCCAAGAGGTAGCGTTCCCCGGTCACAATTATAAGATCGTGGCTTCAAATCCTGGTGGGCTGAGGCGTTGATTATATGTAGAAGTCCGCGTGCTCTATTGGGCTAATGAAATATATATGGATCCTCGTGTTTCGAAACCGCATTTGGTAAAACGTTGCTCTGATCACCTAAGCGGCACGGGTGGTCCCCTATAGTTATTCACAGCGCCATATGCTCGTTGAACAGGCTTTGTGTGAAATATAGTAGAGTCTAGTACTGCTTTTATTGTCCTGGTGGCCCAGAGGTAGCATACCCCGGTCACAATTATAAGATCGTGGGTTTGAATCCTGGTAGGGTGAGGTGTTGATTATATGTAGAAGTCCGAGTGCTTTATTGAGCTAATGAAATATATATGGATCCTCGTGTTTCCAAGCCGGATCTGGTAAAACTTTGCTCTGATCAACTAAGCGGCAAGGGTGGTCCCCATTAGAGGTTCATGGCGCCATAAGGTCGTTGAACAGGCTTTGTGTGAAATATAGTAGAATCTAGGACTGCTTTTATTGTCCTGGTTGCCCAAAGGTACCGTTCCCCGGTCACAATTATAAGATAGTGGGTTCAAATGCTGGTGGGGTGAGGTGTTGATTATATGTAGAAGTCCGCGTGCTTTATTGTGCTAGTGAAATATCTATGGATCCTCGTGTTTCCAAGCCGGATTTGAAAAACGTTGCTCTCATCACCTAAGCGGCACGGGTGGTCCCCATTAGAGGTTCATCGCGCCATAAGGTCGTTGAACAGGCTTTGTGTGAAATATAGTAGAGTCTAGGACTGCTTTTATTGTCCTGGTTGCCCAGAGGTAGCGTTCCCAGGTCACAATTATAAGATCGTTGGTTCAAATCGTGGTGGGGTGAGGTGTTGATTATATGTAGAAGTCCGCGTGCTTTATTGGGCTAATGAAATATATATGGAGCCTCGTGTTTCCAAGCCGGATTTGGTAAAACGTTGCTCTTATCACCTAAGCGGCACGGGTGGTCCCCTATAGTGGTTCACGGTGCCATAAGCTCATAGAACAGGCTTTGTTTGAAATATAACAGAGTCTAGGACTGCTTATAGTGTCCTCGTGGCCCATAGGTAGCATTCCTCGGTCACAATTATAAGATCGTGGGTTTAAATCCTGGTGGGGTGAGGTGTTGAGTATATGTAGAAGTCCGCGTGCTTTATTGGGCTAATGAAATATATATGGATCCTCGTATTTCGAAGCCGCATTTGGTAAAACGTTGCTCTGATCACCTAAGCGGCACGGGTGGTCCCAATGAGAGGTTCACGGCGCCATAAGCTCGTTGAACAGGCTTTGTGTGAAATATAACAGAGTCTAGGACTGCTTATAGTGTCCTCGTGGCCCATAGGTAGCATTCTTCGGTCACAATTATAAGATCGTGGCTTCAAATCCTGGTGGGGTGAGGCGTTGATTATATGTAGAAGTCCGCGTGCTTTATTGGGCTAATGAAATATATATGGATCATCGTGTTTCCAAGCCGGATTTGGTAAACCTTGCTCTAATCACCTAAGCGGTACGGTGGTCCCCATTAGAGGTTCATGGCGCCATAAGGTCGTTGAACAGGCTTTGTGTGAAATATAGTAGAGTCTAGGACTGCTTATAGTGTCCTGGTGGCCCATAGGTAGCGTTCTTCGGTCACAATTATAAGATCGTGGGTTCGAATCCTGGTGGAGTTAGATGTTGATTATATGTAGAAGTCCGCGTGCTCTCTTGGGCTAATGAAATATATATGGATCCTTGTGTTTCGAAGCCGAATTTGGTAAAACGTTGCTCTGATCACCTAAGTGGCAAGGATGGTCCCCATTAGAGGTTCACAGCGCCATAAGCTCGTTGAACAGGCTTTGTGTGAAATATACCAGAGTCTAGGACTGCTTTTATTGTCCTGGTGGCCCAGAGGTAGCATACCCCGATCACAATTATAAGACCGTGTGTTTGAATCCTGGTGGGGTGAGGTGTTGATTATATGTAGAAGTCCGAGTGCTTTATTGGGCTAATGAAATATATATGGATCCTCGTGTTTCGAAGCCGGATTTGGTAAAACGTTGCTCTGATCACCTAAGGGGCACGGGTGGTCCCCTATAGTGGTTCACAGCCCCATAAGCTCGTTGAACAGGCTTTTTGTAAAATATAGCAGAGTCTAGGACTGCTTTTATTGTCCTGGTGGCCCAGAGGTAGCGTTCCCCGGTCACAATTAGAAGATCGTGGGTTCGAATCCTGGTGGGGTGAGGTGTTGATTATATGTAGAAGTCCGCGTGTTTTATAGGGCAAATTAAATATATATGGATCCTCGTGTTTTGAAGCCGCATTTGGTAAAACGTTGCTCTGATCACCTAAGCGGCACGGGTGGTCCCCATTAGAGGTTCACGGCGCTAAAAGCTCCTTGAACAGGCTTTGTGTGAAATATAGCACAGTCTAGGACTGCTTTAATTATCCTGGTGGCCCAGAGGTAGCGTTCCCCGGTCACAATTATAAGATCGTGGGTTTAAATCCTGGTGGGGTGAGGTGTTGATTATATGTAGAAGTCCGCGTGCTTTATTGGGCTAATGAAATATATATGGATCCCAGTGTTTCGAAGCCGCATTTGGTAAAACGTTGCTCTGATCACCTAAGTGGCACAGGTGGTCCCAATGAGAGGTTCACGGCGCCACAAGCTCGTTGAACAGGCTTTGTGTGAAATATAGCAGAGTCTAGGACTGCTTTTATTGTCCTGGTGGCCCAGAGGTAGCGTTACCCGGTCACAATTATAAGATCGTGGCTTCAAATCCTTGTCGGGTGAGGCGTTGATTATATGTAGAAGTCCGCCTGCTTTATTGGGCTAATGAAATATATATGGATCCTCGTGTTTCCAGCCGGATTTGGTAAAACGTTGCTCTGATCACCTAAGTGGTACGGTGGTCCCCATTAGAGGTTCATGGCGCCATAAGGTCGTTGAACAGGCTTTGTGTGAAATATAGTAAAGTCTAGGACTGCTTATAGTGTCCTGGTGGCCCATAGGTAGCGTTCCTCGGTCACAATTATAAGATCGTGGGTTCGAATCCTGGTGGAGTGAGGTGTTGATTATATGTAGAAGTCCGCGTGCTTTATTGTGCTAATGAAATATATATGGATCCTCGTGTTTCGAAGCCGCATTTGGTAAAACGTTGCTCTGATCACCTAAGTGGCACAGGTGGTCCCAATGAGAGGTTCACGGCGCCACAAGCTCGTTGAACAGGCTTTGTGTGAAATATAGCAGAGTCTAGGACTGCTTTTATTGTCCTGGTGGCCCAGAGGTAGCGTTACCCGGTCACAATTATAAGATCGTGGCTTCAAATCCTTGTCGGGTGAGGCGTTGATTATATGTAGACGTCCGCGTGCTCTATTGGGCTAATGAAATATATATGGATCCTCGTGTTTCCAAGCCGGATTTGGTAAAACGTTGCTCTGATCACATAAGCGGAACGGGTGGTCCCCATTAGAGGTTCACTGCGCCATAAGCTCGTTGAACAGGATTTGTGTGAAATATAGCAGAGTCTAGGACTGCTTTTAGTGTCCTGGTGGCCCAGAGGTAGCATACCCCGGTCGCAATTATAAGATCGTGGATTTGAATCCTGGTAGGGTGAGGTGTTGAATATATGTAGAAGTCCGAGTGATTTATTGGGCTAATGAAATATATATGGATCCTCGTGTTTCCAAGCCGGATCTGGTAAAACTTTGCTCTGATCACCTAAGCGGCACGGGTGGTCCCCATTAGAGGTTCATGGCGCCATAAGGTCGTGAAACAGGCTTTGTGTGAAATATAGTAGAATCTAGGACTGCTTTTATTGTCCTGGTTGCCCAGAGGTACCGTTCCCCGGTCACAATTATAAGATAGTGGGTTCAATTGCTGGTGGGGTGAGGTGTTGATTATATGTAGAAGTCAGCGTGCTTTATTGTGCTAATGAAATATCTATGGATCCTCGTGTTTCCAAGCCGGATTTGGAAAACGTTGCTCTTATCACCTAAGCGGCACGGGTGGACCCAATGATAGGTTCACGGCGAAATAAGCTCGTTGAACAGGCTTTGTGTGAAATATAACAGAGTCTAGGACTGCTTATAGTGTCCTCGTGGCCCATAGGTAGCATTCCTCGGTCACAATTATAAGATCGTGGCTTCAAATCCTGGTGGGGTGAGGCGTTGATTATATGTAGAAGTCCGCGTGCTATATTGGGCTAATGAAATATATATGGATCCTCGTGTTTCCAAGCCGGATTTGGTAAACCTTGCTCTGATCACCTAAGCGGTACGGTGGTCCCCATTAGAGGTTCATGGCGCCATAAGGTCGTTGAACAGGCTTTGTGTGAAATATAGTAGAGTCTACGAATGCTTTTATTGTCCTGTTGGCCCAAAGGTAGCGTTCCCCGGTCACAATTATAAGATCGTGGCTTCAAATCCTGGTGGGGTGAGGCGTTGATTATATGTAGAAGTCCGCTTGCTTTATTGGGCTAATGAAATATATATGGGTCCTCGTGTTTCGAAACCGCATTTGGTAAAGCGTTGCTCTGATCACCTAAGCGGCACGGGTGGTCCCCTATAGTGGTTCACAGCGCCATCAGCTCGTTTAACAGGCTTTGTGTGAAATATAGTAGAGTCTAGGACTGCTTTTGTTGTCCTGGTGGCCCAGAGGTAGCATACCCCGGTCACAATTATATGATTGTGGGTTTGAATCCTGGTGGGGTGAGGTGTTGATTATATGTAGAAGTCCGAGTGCTTTATTGGGCTAATGAAATATATATGGATCCTCGTGTTTCCAAGCCGGATCTGGTAAAACTTTGCTCTGATCACCTAAGCGGTACGGGTGTTCCCCATTAGAGGTTCACTGTGCCATAAGCCCGTTGAACAGGCTTTGTGTGAAATATAGCAGAGTCTAGGAATGCTTTTATTGTCCTGGTGGCCCAGAGGTAGCGTCCCCCGGTCACAATTATAAGATCGTGGCTTCAAATCCTGGTGGGGTGAGGCGTTGATTATATGTAGAAGTCTGCGTGCTTTATTGGGCTAATGAAATATATATGGATCCTCGGGTTTCGAAGCCGCATTTGGTTAAACGTTGCTCTGATCACCTATGCGCCACGGGTGGTCCCCTATAGTGGTTCACAGCGCCATAAGCTCGTTGAACAGGCATTGTGTGAAATATAGTAGAGTCTAGGACTGCTTTTATTGTCCTAGTGGCCCAGAGGTAGCGTTCCCCGGTCACAATTATAAGATTGTGGGTTGAAATCCTGGTGGGGTGAGGTGTTGATTATATGGAGAAGTCCGCTTGCTTTATTGGGGTAATGAAATATATATGGATCCTCGTGTTTCGAAGCCGCATTTGGTAAAACGTTGTTCTGATCACCTAAGCGGCACGGGTGGTCCCCATTAGAGGTTCACGGCGCCATAAGCTCGTTAAACAGGCTTTGTGTGAAATATAGTAGAGTCTAGGACTGCTTTTATTGTCCTGGTGGCCCAGAGGTAGCGTTCCCCGGTCACAATTATAAGATCTTGGGTTTAAATCCTGGTGGGGTTAGGTGTTGATTATATGTAGAAGTCTGCGTGCGTTATTGGGCTAATGAAATATATATGGATCCTCGGGTTTTGAAGCCGCATTTGGGTAAACGTTGCTCTGATCACCTAAGCGGCACGGGTGGTCCCCTATAGTTTTTCACGGCGCCATAAGCTCGTTGAACAGGCTTTGTGAGAAATATAGCAGAGACTAGGACTGCTTTTATTGTCCTAGTGGCCCAGAGGTGTCGGTACCCGGTCACAATTTTAAGATCGTTGGTTGAAATCCTGGTGGGGTGAGGTGTTGATTATATGTAGAAGTTCGCGTGCTTTATTGGGCTAATGAAATATATATGGATCCTCCTGTTTCGAAGCCGCATTTGGTAAAACGTTGTTATGATCACCTAAGCGGCACGGGTGGTCCCCATTAGATGTTCACGTTGCCATAAGCCCGTTGAACAGGCTTTGTGTGAAATATAACAGAGTCTAGGACTGCTTTTATTGTCCTGGTGGCCCAGAGGTAGCGTTCCCCGGTCACAATTAGAAGATCATGGGTTCGAATCCTGGTGGGGTGAGGTGTTGATTATATGTAGAAGCCGCGTGCTTTATTGGGGAATGAAATATATATGGATCCTAGTGTTTTGAAGCCGCATTTGCTAAAACGTTGCTCTGATCACCTAAGCAGCACGGGTGGTCCCCATTAGAGGTTCACGGCGCCATAAGGTCGTTGAACAGGCTTTGTGTGAAATATAGTAGAGTCTACGAATGCTTTTATTGTCCTGTTGGCCCAGAGGTAGCGTTCCCCGGTCACAATTATAAGATCGTGGGTTCAAATCCTGGTAGGGGTGGCGTTGATTATATGTAAGAGATCACATTGCTTTATTGGGCTAATGAAATATATATGGATCCTCGTGTTTCGAAACGCATTTGGTAAAAGCACGTTGCTCTGATCACGCACCTAGCGGCTTACGGGTGGCGGGTCCCCCTATAGTTGTTCTGGCCTTATAAGCTAGATTGAACGAGCTTTATTAATGAAATATAGCAGAGTCTAGGACTGCTTTTATTGTCATGGTGGCCCAGAGGTAGCGTTCCCCGGTCACAATTAGTAGATCGTGGGTTCGAATCCTGGTGGGGTGAGGTGTTGATTATATGTAGAAGTCCGCGTGCTTTATTGGGCTAATTAAATATATATGGATCCTCGTGTTTCGAAGCCGGATTTGGTAAAACGTTGCTCCGATCACTTAAGCGGCACGGGTGGTCCCCATTAGAGGTTCATGGCGCCATAAGGTCGTTGAACAAACTTTTGTAAAGCCTCTTGATCTAGGACTGCTTTTATTGTCCTAATTGGCCCAGAGGTAGCGTTCCCCGGTCACAATTAGAAGATCGTGGGTTCGAATCCTGGTGGGGTGAGGTGTTGATTATATGTAGAAGTCCGCGTGTTTTATAGGGCAAATGAAATATATATATGGATCCTCGTGTTTTGAAGCCGCATTTGGTAAAACGTTGCTCTGATCACCTAAGCGGCACGGGTGGTCCCCATTAGAGGTTCACGGCGCCAAAAGCTCCTTGAACAGGCTTTGTGTGAAATATAGCACAGTCAGGACTGCTTTAATTATCTGGTGGCCCAGAGGTAGCGTTTCGGTCATTATAAGATCGTGGTTAAATCTATTACGGTGAGAGCGTTGATTATATATGTAAAATCCGCGTGCTTTATTGGGCTAATGAAATATATATGGATCCTCGTGTTTCCAGCCGGATTTGGTAAAACGTTGCTCTGATCACCTAAGTGGTACGGTGGTCCCCATTAGAGGTTCATGGCGCCATAAGGTCATTGAACAGGCTTTGTGTGAAATATAGTAAAGTCTAGGACTGCTTATAGTGTCCTGGTGGCCCATAGGTAGCGTTCCTCGGTCACAATTATAAGATCGTGGGTTCGAATCCTGGTGGATTGAGGTGTTGATTATATTTAGAAGTCCGCGTGCTCTATTGGGCTAATGAAATTTATATGGATCCTCGTGTTTCCAAGCCGGATTTGGTAAAACGTTGCTCTGATCACATAAGCGGCACGGGTGGTCCCCATTAGAGGTTCACTGCGCCATAAGCTCGTTGAACAGGATTTGTGTGAAATATAGCAGAGTCTAGGACTGCTTTTAGTGTCCTGGTGGCCCAGAGGTAGCATACCCCGGTCACAATTATAAGATCGTGGATTTGAATCCTGGTAGGGTGAGGTGTTGATTATATGTAGAATCCGAGTGATTTATTGGGTGTTCATGAAATATATGGATCTCGTGTTTCCAAGCGGATCTGGTAAGGCTTTGCTCTGATCACCTAATGACACAGGTGGTCCCCATTAGAGTTCGTAAGCCATAAGGTCGTTGAACAGGCTTTATTAGTAGCGAAATATAGTAGAGTCTAGGACTGCTTTTATTGTCCTGGTGGCCCAGAGGTAGCATATCCCGGTCACAATTATAAGATTGTGGGTTTGAATCCTGGTGGGGTGAGGTGTTTGTTATATATAGATGTCCGACTGCTTTATTGGGCTAATGAAATATATATGGATCCTCGTGTTTCCAAGCCGGATCTGGTAAAACGTTGCTCTGATCACATAAGCGGCACGGGTGGTCCCCATTAGAGGTTCACTGCGCCATAAGCTCGTTGAACAGGATTTGTGTGAAATATAGCAGAGTCTAGGACTGCTTTTAGTGTCCTGGTGGCCCAGAGGTAGCATACCCCGTTCACAATTATAAGATCGTGGATTTGAATCCTGGTAGGGTGAGGTGTTGATTATATGTAGAATCCGAGTGATTTATTGGGCTAATGAAATATATATGGACCCTCGTGTTTTGAAGCCGCATTTGGTAAAACGTTGCTCTGATCACCTAAGCGGCACAGGTGCCCCCATTTGAGGTTCACGGCGCCATAAGCTCGTTGAACAGGCTTTGTGTGAAATATAGCAGAGTCTATGACTGCTTTTTTTTCCTGGTGGCCCACAGGTAGCGTTCCACGGTCACAATTATAAGATCTTGGGTTTAAATCCTGGTGGGGTGAGGTGTTGATTATATGTAGAAGTCCGCGTGCTTTATTGGGCTAATGAAATATATATGGATTCTCCTGTTTGACGCATTTGGTTAAACGTTGCTCTGATCACCCTAAAAGCGACACCGGGTGGTCCCGATAGAGTTCACGCGAGCGCCATAAGGTCGTTGAACGGGCTTTAATGAAATATAATGAAGTCAGGACTGCTTTATTGTTCTGGATTTTGCCCAGAGGTAGCGTCCCCCGGTCACAATTATAAGATAAGTGGCTTCAAATCCTGGTGGGGTGAGGCGTCGTTATATGAAAAATCTCGTGCTGTGGGCTAATAAATATATATGGATCCTCGTGTTTCGAAGCCGCATTCGGTAAAACGTTGCTCTGATCACCTAAGCGGCACGGGTGGTCCCCATTAGAGGTTCACAGCGCCATAAGCTCGTTAAACAGGCTTTGTGTGAAATATAGTAGAATCTAGGACTGCTTTTATTGTCTTGGTGGCCCAGAGGTAGCGTTCCCCGGTCACAATTATAAGATCTTGGTTTCGAATCCTGGTGGGGTGAGGTGTTGATTATATGTAGAAGCCGCGTGCTTTATTGGGGAATGACATATATATGGATCCTCGTGTTTTGAAGCCGCATTTGGTAAAACGTTGCTCTGATCACCTAAGCAGCACGGGTGGTCCCCATTAGAGGTTCACGGCGCCATAAGGTCGTTGAACAGGCTTTGTGTGAAATATAGTAGAGTCTACGAATGCTTTTATTGTCCTGTTGGCCCAGAGGTAGCATTCCCCGGTCACAATTATAAGATCGTGGCTTCAAATCCTGGTGCGGTGAGGCGTTGATTATACGTAGAAGTCCGCGTGCTTTATTGGGCTAATGAAATATATATGGATCCTCGTGTTTCAAAACCGCATTTGGTAAAGCGTTGCTCTGATCACCTAAGCAGCACGGGTGGTCCCCATTAGAGGTTCACTGCGCCATAAGCTCGTTGAAAAGGATTTGTGTGAAATATAGCAGAGTCTAGGACTGCTTTTGTGTCCTGGTGGCCCAGGGTAGCGTTCACAGTCACAATTATAGATCTTGGGTTTAAATCACTGGTGGGGTGAGGTGTTGATTATATGTAGAAGTCCACGTGCTTTATTGGGCTAATAGAAATATATATGGATTCTCCTGTTTCGAAGCCGCATTTGGTAAAACGTTGCTCTGATCACCTAAGTGGCACGGGTGGTCCCCATTAGAGGTTCACTGCGCCATAAGCTCGTTGAAAAGGATTTATGTGAAATATAGCAGAGTCTAGGACTGCTTTTATTGTCCTGGTGGCCCAGAGGTAGCGTTCCCCGGTCACATTTATAAGATCGTGGCTTCAAATCCTGGTGGGGTGAGGCGTTGATTATATGTAGAATTCTGCGTGCGTTATTGGGCTAATGAAATATATATGGATCCTCGGGTTTTGAAGCCGCATTTGGGTAAACGTTGCTCTGATCACCTAAGCGGTACGGGTTGTCCCCTATAGTGGTTCACGGCGCCATAAGCTCGTTGAACATGCTTTGTGTGAAATATAGCAGAGTCTAGGACTGCTTTTATTGTCCTAGTGGCCCAGAGGTAGCGTTCCCCGGTCACAATTTTAAGATCGTTGGTTGAAATCCTGGTGGGGTGAGGTGTTGATAATATGTAGAAGTTCGCGTGCTTTATTGGGCTAATGAAATATATATGGATCCTCCTGTTTCGATGCCGCATTTGGTAAAACGTTGTTATGATCACCTAAGCGGCACGGGTGGTCCCCATTAGATGTTCACGGTGCCATAAGCCCGTTGAACAGGCTTTGTGGGAAATATAGCAGAGACTAGGACTGCTTTTATTGTCCTGGTGGCCCAGAGGTAGCGTTCCCCGGTCACAATTAGAAGATCATGGGTTCGAATCCTGGTGGGGTGAGGTGTTGATTATATGTAGAAGCCGCGTGCTTTATTGGGGAATGAAATATATATGGATCCTCGTGTTTTGAAGCCGCATTTGCTAAAACGTTGTTATGATCACCTAAGCGGCACAGGTGGTCCCCATTAGAGGTTCACGGCGCCATAAGGTAGTTGAACAGACTTTGTGTGAAATATAGTAGAGTCTACGAATGCTTTTATTGTCCTGTTGGCCCAGAGGTAGCGTTCCCCGGTCACAATTATAAGATCGTGGCTTCAAATCCTGGTGGGGTGAGGCGTTGATTATATGTAGAAGTCCACGTGCTTTATTGGGCTAATGAAATATATATGGATCCTCGTGTTTCAAAACCGCATTTGGTAAAGCGTTGTTCTGATCACCTAAGCAGCACGGGTGGTCCCCTATAGTGGTTCACAGCGCCATAAGCTCGTTTAACAGGCTTTGTGTGAAATATAGTAGAGTCTAGGACTGCTTTTATTGTCCTGGTGGCCCAGAGGTAGCATACCCCGGTCACAATTATAAGATTGTGGGTTTGAATCCTGGTGGGGTGAGGTGTTTGTTATATATAGAAGTCCGACTGCTTTATTGGGCTAATGAAATATATATGTATCCTCGTGTTTCCAAGCCGGATTTGGTAAAACGTTGCTCTGATCACATAAGCGGCACGGGTGGTCCCCATTAGAGGTTCACTGCGCCATAAGCTCGTTGAACAGGATTTGTGTGAAATATAGCAGATTCTAGGACTGCTTTTAGTGTCCTGGTGGCCCAGAGGTAGCATACCCCTGTCACAATTACAAGATCGTGGGTTTGAATCCTAGTG
>NW_024723679.1:0-11537 GCF_018991925.1 Homarus americanus
TGGTACCATCCACCAGTTGCCAACAGAATGTATCGACCTACGACTGGGAAGGGCGTGGAATCCCCCATCCCATCCTCCACATCACGTCTCTTGTCCTGGAGGTGGTGAATAATTGTTACAATCCGTCAGGCTGGAAGAGTATCAGGACACCGACTGGGAAGGAACGTGAATCCATCCTCCCCATCCTCGCCCATCCTGGGAGGTGGTGAATGGTACCGTCAAGTGAAGCCAGGCGCAGACGGATGGTATCATCCCACCGACTGGAAGGCGATAATTCCCATCACCACCTATCCCCACGCTTCTGGAGGTGGTGAATAGTACCTCCGTCCGAGAACGCCGACAGAGGTATCAGGACCCCACCACTGGGAAGAGCGTGGAATCTCCCATCCGCCACACCTCTATCCCCATCCCTCCCTCTATCCCCCATCCTCTTCCCCATCCTGTGAGGTGGTGAATAACCCTCATCAGTCGAGCGCAGACGGGGTATCTGACCACACCGACTGGGAAAGGGCGTGAATCCATCCCACAAAAATACACCCATCTCCCTCCCCCATCCTCGCTCCTGTGAGGTGGTGAGATAGTACCATCGTCCAGGCGCAGACGGAAGGTATCAGGACCCACCAAACTGGGAAAATCGGATTCATCCTCCATATCCTCACCCATCACGTGGAGGCCATTTTCATCCACCAGTTGCCAACGGAATGTATCACGACTACCGACTGAGAGACGTGGAATCCCCCATCCCCCATCCCCCCATCCTCATCCCCATCCTCGCGCCCATCCTGGGAGGTGGTGATAGCCCACAATCCGTGGCGCCAGACGGAAGGTATCCGTTGTTCTGGGAAAACATTAGACCCATCCCCTATCCCTCCACCCATCTCCGCGCCATCCTGGGGGAGGTGGTGAATAATTACCATCCGTCGGGCGCAGACGGATGGTGTCACATTCCACCGACTGGGAAGACGTCATTCCCTCCCCATCCCCCATCCCCCACGCCCATCCTGGGCATCCTCGCCCATCCTGGGAGGTGGTGGGTACCATCCGTCAGCAGACGGAAGGTATCACGACCCACGGACTGAAGGGTGGAATACCCCTCCCCACCCCCTATCCCCCATCCTCGCTCCATCCTGGGAGGTGGAGAAGTACCATCCGTCAGGCGCCGACGGAAGGTATCAGGACCTCTTTCATTCTATCCTCTCACCTCTTTCTCCCTCTCACCTCTCCTTTTTATAACAGTAGATATCTCAATTTATAATTTGTTTTAGAGTACTGTAGGTATTTTTTGTTTCATATGTTCAATAAGTTGGAAATTGTTCTCGCAACACGACTCCTCTTGACCAGTCCAGATGTTCTTTGTCCGCACGATATGTAAATGATCCGCATAAAGTGACCAAATTATCGTCGTGTATGGAGAACAGCTGACGACGGAGCACCACCACCATCTTAGTCTGTGGTGGTTCTTGTGTGTCAATGTGATGCTTTTTTATGAATATTGTGAGCACAGAATAAACATCAAACTTAATAATGTTTATGTTGGGTTTACACACACACACACACACACACACACACACACACACACACACAAGACACTAATGTGCTTTGACCTGTATATTTATATATGTATATAACTTGGTAAATGTTATATGTAAACTTACTGAACTGTCTTATTGAAATATATAAACAACACCTTCATGCTAAAGACATTCACTTGTGTGTATACATAGATTGATACAGATGATGATCATATTTAATTACAGGTATATTGGTTGATGAATAAATAAACAGATAAAATCAAATAGATTTATAGAGTAGGTCAGTAAAATAGATAAAAGACACAAATAGATTGACTACTAGGATGAGAATGATACTTATATATATGTATATGAGATATAAACTCATATGTATGTATGTGCCTGTCTGCCTGTTCGTTCGTTCTGTAATAATAATAATAATAATAATAATAATAATAATAATAACGGTTTATTGAAAGAGCATGGCAGCCGGAAGGCTGAAAATATACATTTACATAATTGGGAATGGGTCTTGATTGACAAATAACATACAAGTAACATACAGTGATACAAATATGATGTATAATAACTAGGTGGGGAGAAGCTTAAACTACAGGGCATTTCACATAGATCTTGAGTAGTTACTGTCTGTCTGTCTCATATGTTCAAGAAGAAAATATGCAGAATAACACACACAAACAAAGAACGAAGATAAAATGAATGTAAATATAAATGCATTACAAGTACAGAACATTAAGAAAACCATAATAAAGTTAATGTTTCACAAGCACAGGAATAAACAGTGTTACATGTACTTTAAGTCAGATCAAGTGTAGATTAAGTAAATATGTGTTAATGTATTACAAACAAGTACAAACAACAACCTTTTTTCTTATGAATTTTGCTCAATCTTTTTTTCTTTATTTTTTACCTTTTTTTTTTCTTTATCGGGAATTTCTCTCCTTGTCGTTTTTGTGTTCCTTCCTCTTCCTGTCTTTTCGTCTGCTTTGTTTCTTTATTCCGTGTTTTTCTTCCTCTTTCTGTTCCTCTAATCGTTTCACTAATAGTTTTTATTTACTAATCCTCTTTTTTCCCTCTTTACTATACCCGCCGCAGGTTCCTCCCTTCATCTCTCTCTCTCTCTCTTCCCCCCAACGCAAACCCCTTCCATGCTTCCAACCCCTCTCACCGTATCCTCCTCTCTCCTACCCTTCCCACTACACCCCCTCCCTTCCACACCTCCCATTCCTCAGCACCCCCTCAGAACCCCTCCCTCCCCCTCCCATCCCGCAGCACCCCTCCTTTCCTCCCCCCTAAGCACCCCTCCTTTCTTCCACCCTAAGCACCCCTCCCTCCCTCCCATCCTCCAGCACCCCTCCCTCCCTCCCATCCTCCAGCACCCTCCTCCCTCCCTCCCCACCCCAGCATCCCTCCCTCCCATCCCCCAGCACACCTCCCTCCCTCCCATCCCCAGCACCCCTCCCCCACCCCCAGCATCCCTCCTCCCATCCCCAGCACCCCTCCTCTCCCATCCCACCAGCACCCTCCTTTCCTCCACCCCTAAGCACCCCTCCCTCCCATCCCCAGCACCCCTCCTCTCCCATCCCCCAGCACCGCTCCCTCCCACCCCCAGCACCCCTCCTCTCCCATCCCCAGCACCCCTCCTCCCATCCCCAGCACCCCTCCTCTCCCATCCCCCAGCACCCCTCCTTCCCACCCCCAGCACCCCTCCTCTCCCATCCCCCCCACCCTCCCTCCCACCCCCAGCACCCCTCCTCTCCCATCCCCCAGCACCCCTCCCTCCCACCCCCAGCACCCTCCTCCCCATCCCCATCCCTCCCATCCCCCACCCCCCCAGCCCCCTCCTCTCCCATCCCCAGCACCCCTCCTTTCCTCCACCCTAGCACCCTCCCTCCCACCCCCAGCACCCCTCCTCTCCCATCCCCAGCACCCCTCCTCCCCCAAGCACCCCTCCCTCCCCCCCAGCACCCCTCCCTCCCATCCCCCAGCACCCCTCCTCTCCCATCCCCAGCACCCCTCCTCTCCTCCCCCAGCACCCCTCCCTCCCACCCCCAGCACCCCTCCCTCCCATCCCCCAGCACCCCCTCCCCCCCCCAGCACCCTCCCTCCCATCCCAGCACCCTCCTCTCCCATCCCCAGCACCCCTCCTCCCCCCCCCCACACCCCTCCCTCCCATCCCCCCAGCACCCCTCCCTCCCATCCCCCAGCACCCTCCCTCCCACCCCCCAGCACCCTCCTCCCATCCCCCAGCACCCCTCCTCCCACCCCCAGCACCCCTCCTCTCCCATCCCCCCAGCACCCCTCCCTCCCATCCCCCAGCACCCCTCCCTCCCACCCCCCAGCACCCCTCCCTCCCACCCCCCCAGCACCCCCCCTCCCATCCCCCAGCACCCCTCCTCTCCCATCCCCCCAGCACCCCTCCCTCCCACCCCCAAAAAAAGTTACGTACGACCACTAACATTGCCACTACTACTATATACACTGCTTTACTAATTCCCGCAATCTCTCTCTCCCCTT
The DNA here is from genome assembly GCF_018991925.1 of Homarus americanus. Classification (NCBI taxonomy): domain Eukaryota; kingdom Metazoa; phylum Arthropoda; class Malacostraca; order Decapoda; family Nephropidae; genus Homarus; species Homarus americanus. Next base: position 4,050 of record NW_024723679.1, read on the forward strand.
CTCCCTTCCACCCCTGCCCTCTTCTCTCTCCTCCCCCTGCCTCCCCTTCTCTTACTGTGTTCCTTCCTTTCATTCCTCCCCTTGTCTCTCTTCCCCACCTTTCCTTCATCCTCCCTGCCTCTTCCTCCCTCTTTATCTCCCTTCCCTCTATTACCTCTTAGACCTTCTCGCCTCCTCCTATCCACCTGCCTTTGTATTCCTTCCCTCCTCCTCTAACCCTGCCCCCTTCATCCCTCCTTCCCTCCCTCTTCTCCCTCTGCCTTTTGCCCTCCCCTCTCCCTCTTCCTCCCTTCCTTTTCTCTCTCCCCCCTCCTGCCCACCCCCACCTTTGTCTCTTCCTCCCCCCTGCCAATGACCTCCCGAGCCACACAACAACAGGGGGTCTGACCCATCTACCTTTATTAACTTCGTTCCTCACCCAGAATACGAATGGCCATCTTACACGTCATCATGAGTTGGTCCTCTTGTTTTTGTTTATCTTCCTTCCCAGGTGTTCAAAATTCTACGTGGTTTCAAAATTTCTCCTTTGTGATGTAAGCAAGTTATGAGAAACATATGTGAACTACAACCACTACTACTACTACCTACTACTTTTTCAATGTGGCGCCCAGCCTCCTCCAATAGGCACATCTTTGCTACCATTTATTACTTTCCATTAGTATTCTAGCCACAAAAGTAGCGAGCTCACAAAGCTGAGTTACGATGGTTAAGCCGCAGATCTATGCGTCGTTGGTGACTTTTTTGCCTCTTAGTCAACATATGGGCATTGGCACAATACATTGTGGGGCCGAAAGATTTCATTCCTCGGTAAAACAAAGGCAAGACCTAAGCAGAGGACGATTGACATGTCTCAATCGGGTTGCAGCGTAACTTCTGAGCTGCTAACATTTCGGACCCCTTACCTTAGCCAGCCTTAATGACCTTGGTTGTTGAATCCGCAGTAGTAATCATTGATTCAGTAATATCTTCACATCTTGAACCACACGCCAACACAAAGATTAAAACATAGAAATCCGAGAAAATATCCATCCCAGGATTCAGAATACATGGAGCCAGAAATCGGCTGAGCTTAAAGATCGAAATAGGGCCAGGATGAAGCGGCGTCAACTCAAAGATGTCCGAAGCATGAACCCGAGACCAGAAGCATGAACCCGAAGATCGAAACATTATTCATACAAATTGGTTTAGAATCGTATCAGGTGAGTCGGTTATTATAAATACGCTTGTAAACAAAAGCAATTAGCAGTCTGACAGGTGACAGGTGGCTTACAGATCAATCTGACGTCTATGTTGAGAACTGGTGCGCTATCAGCGATGGTGCGGTCAGGCAGGGTCTCATGTTGCATCAGTAGATGGGGCGGTGGTGGTGGCTTAGTGCAGTCGGAGCAGGGTCTCATGTTGTCAGTGATGGTGGTGGTAGCGGTATGGTCAACCAAAAGGTCTCTCTATGTTGTCAGTGCGGTCAGCAGGTCGCCATTTGTCAGTGATGGTAAGGTAGTGGCAGTGTAATAGTCAGCAAGAGATCTCCATCGTATCAATTAATGGCTCTGGCAGGGTCTCGCATGTTGTCAGTGCGGTCAGCAGGGTCTCATGTTGTCAGTGATGGTGGTGGTGGCAGTCATGGAGTCAGCAGAGATCTCATGTTATCGATGGGTGGTGGTGGCAGTGTGATCGGCAGGATACTCATGGTGTCAGTGATGGTGGTGGTGGCAGTGTCTGGTCAGCAGTCTCATGTTGTCAGTGATGGTGGTGGTACGCTGAGAATGATCAGCAGGGAATCTCCTTATTTGTCAGTGATGGTGGTGGTGGCAGTGATAGTGTCTTGGGTCTCCATGTTGTCAGTGATGGTGGTGGTGGCGAATAATGATCCTTGGGGTCTCATGTTGTCAGTGATGAGCTGGTGGTGGCAGTGTGTCAGCAGGAACCTGGCCATTTGTCAGTGATGGTGGTGGTGGCAATCAACGGTCTCGTATTGATGGTGGTGGTGGCAGTCAGTCAACAGGTCTCATGTTGTATCGGCGTGGTGGTGGTGGCAGTGTCATGTTGTCAGTGATGGTGGTGGTGGCAGTGTGGTCAGCAGGGTCTCATGTTATCAGTGATGGTGGTGGTGGCAGTGTGGTCAGCAGGGTCTCATGTTGTCAGTGATGGTGGTGGTGGCAGTGTGGTCAGCAGGGTCTCATGTTGTCAGTGATGGTGGTGGTGGCTGTGTCTTCTCTTTTTCTCCTCCTCCTCCTCCTCCTGATCCTCCTCCCTTTCCATTCACTCTTCCTATTCTTCCGCTTCCTCCTTTTCCTTTTCTTCCTTTTCGTCTCCTCTTCTCTTTTTCCTTTATCGCCTTTTCCTCCTTATCCTCTTTCCTCCTCCTTTTCGTTCTCCTCCTCCCTCCCTCCCTCTCCTCCTCCTCGTTCTTTTCCTCCACTTTCTTCTCTTATTTATCACCACCACCACCATCATCATCACCCTCCTCTTCTTCTTCTTCATCGTCTTGTTTGTCTTGCTTCATGTCATCATCCTACACATATTTGTTAATCACAAGCAAACTTCTTTTCAATGCTTCAAGATTTGGGCTTCTCCAACGTCCTTAAGATCATCACCCCGACACAGAGAGGCTGAGAGCTGGAGCCACCACTGTGTACGCTGGCACTAAGGCTGGTGGCTGGTCAAGGTCTTCATAAACGAGTCCTGTATGATTTATATCTGCTGTGCTGTCCACTCATTTTCTTGTGTATATAAAGAATTAAATATTGTCGAAAGATTTTTTTTTTTTATAGGAAATATGCTGACGTAGAGACGATAGATTTTTAGTGATTATTACAAATACAATATGCATTAATAAGTAGTGTAGTACAATTACATATATAAAATAATGTTGGATAATCTGTAACCATAAATCAATAATACAGAATACATTATATGAGACATTACTAAAATACGTAAGCTAAGATTTTTTTTAACAAGATCTATAATACTTATATTACTTAAGTACACATACAATATATCAATGACCGTCTTACAGTTTTTTAAGGGATCCTGTAAAAAGTTTCGAATGTTTTTTTTTTTTTTTAAGTCTTCTGTAACCACACAAAACAAATGTCAAGAGCATTGTCCATGTCAGTATGTGGGTCAAGGTCTGCCACATACACACACACACACATGACAGCACACTTCAGGAGAGACCGAAGAAGGAGATTCACCAGTCACAAGAGCTCGCCTGCTGCTGTTGTTACGTTGTCTTTCTCTCCTTTAAAAACTGACTAAGCTCTTGAAGCACGTACACTGAAGTCAACTCACACAGTAGACAACAGCCATTAAACAGAGAGAGAGAGAGAGAGAGAGAGAGAGACCTCACTTACGTAACACACACTCAAACTCTCACCACTATATAATTATTTACAAATACACCTCAACAACAACACTAAATATAATAAACACACATCAAAAAATAATATAAAAGTTGGTGTATATGATGACACTGTTAGTCTTTATTGACAACCATTATTGGGTTATAAAAGTGAGAGTCAATTTGTCAGGTATGAGTGAGGAGGAAGGAGGGGGAGGGAGGAGGACGAGGGAGGAGGAGGAGGTAGAGGAGGAGTGGGGCTGAAGAGGAGGAGGGGGGAGGATGAGGTGGGGGAGGAGGGAAGCGAAAGACAGGGGAAGGGTGAAGGAGGAAGAGGTGGAGAGGAAGGAGGAGGGGGAGGAGAAGGAAGAAGAGGAGGTGGGGGAGGAGGAAGTGGGGAGGAGAAGGAGGTGGAGAGGGAGGAGGAGAAGTTAGAGGTGGAGGTGGGGGAGGAGGCGGGGAAGGAGGAGGAACACATCAGGAATAATTATATAAGTTTGTTAGTGATGAGTCGATGGTGTTATGGCACAAGAGATCGAAACCTGCCAATAGAGGTTCGAATCCCCAAAATGTCTAGATGTAAATATAGAAAATAACAGATAAAACGAAGGAAATTTTGAGAAAAGTGAAAAAGTATAATTTACTTTTTGAAAGCTTATGCGAAATAATCTTGAGTATTATGGAGACATTCCCTGTATAACGTGATAACATTCTCAAGTATAACGTGATAACATTCTCAAGTATAACATGATAACATTCTCAAGTATAACATAACATTCTCAAGTATAACATGATAACATTCTCAAGTATAACATGATAACATTCTCAAGTATAACATGATAACATTCTCAAGTATAACATGATAACATTCTCAAGTATAACATGATAACATTCTCAAGTATAACATGAATACACTCACTAGTATAACATACATACCCCGGTGTTACGTTCCACCTCGTGAAATTATTATAACTGTGCTAAGAAATAGGACAATTACATTAAGATTACACTTCGTACCAACCATCACAACAACCCCTCAAGACTTTGTTATGAGACAGGTGCGACGAGATACCAATTATCGCATAAAACACGTAATTAAGGTGACCTGAACCGGTGAGCCGTCAGGGAGTCAGCTGGTGGTTTAAGGAGAATATTAATGTACATGTGTGTGTGTGTGTGTGTGTCTGCTGGGGACACTTCGTGCCAGGGACATAGACACACAGGGAAACGAACACAAGATAGAGATAGGAGCAGATGGATTAAAATAGCCATTTCTTGATATAAGTTCTTACAGGACAGAGGTGTAACGTCTGTCTCTGGAGAATTTTTCCTATGTGTTAGAAATACCTCAGGAGATGGTAAGGTCATTAATTTTTGTTAGTTAATTGTCATTTGATATAATGAATAAGCAATTATACTTGATATATATCTATGTGAAGTATATAGATGAAGCATAAAGTAATTTATATGAGAGTTTTTGATGAACTAAATAATTCTTTGTTAATATTAATATGCTATTGTGTGATTATTGTTTTAAAGATTTTACTGATTATACAGTAAGTAACTAGATATAATTTACTTAACAGTGAATATATGAAAATATAATAGATTATTTTAACTTCTTTACTGCTACAATATAGTAATCAACACAGGCATTAAAACTCTTTTTATAAACGAGGAAACATATAAATACATATGAAATTAGTAATAAAATAGGTTGATGCATTTACATCACCACACACGCACATAAATAATATATGTATATATATATATATATATATATATATATATATATATATATATATATATATATATATATATATATATATATATATATATATGCTGATAACCACAAGGAAAAGAAGAAACACAGAAGTTCCCAAGCGCTTTCGTAATTCACATCTTCAGGGAGTGAATTACAGACTAAAGAAAATACAAACCAAGGTTAACTAACCTCGCACAGAGGGAGGGTGAGACCAGGTCACAATGGTCCAGTGTGGTAATGACCCTACTAATCTTTAAAATAGCACACAACAGATGTGATGCAGGTCAGAGATGAGAGTGACCCAACCTTCTCACCTGGTTTACCAATCTTCTTCAACATACCTTCAAAATTATCCAAAGTTTGAAGTAATAGCATGCTGGCTTTAGACAATTACCTCTTTCTCAGTAGAAAGAATTTATGTACAAATGATTTTTCATTTATTTGTTGGTATTTATTTTCCTCTGACATTCGAGGAATTTGTTACCTGCGCTTTACTTTCTTGGGCAGGAATTTTGGATTTAAATATCGTCGATTTGAGAATAATTTAACCTAAAAAAGTACTTTCATCTAGTAGATGTTTGACAATGAGCACTGAAAAACAATTTGCCCATATATATCTGATGTCAAGGAACAGAAATATTTTGGGGAGAAACATTAGAAATGAATTTTCGGGCCACTTGTGCATATGCACTAAATGACTGTAATTACCTATAATTTCCACCTGAAATGTTTTTCGCTATAAAGGACGTAAATAAACATTGAACTTTAAAAATACTTAAGAACTTTACTTTTTTTACCACCCTAATATATATATATATATATATATATATATATATATATATATATATATATATATATATATATATATATATATATATATATATATTTAATAGCAGTGCACTTAACACGTCTTTATTCAGGAACATCTTCAGGAGGCTCAAGTGTCTTGAATCATTCTTCATCAAGAACTATCACGTTTTCATTATTGGATTTACATTCTATATATATATATATATATATATATATATATATATATATATATATATAATACTCTCACATAATGTACAAGAGTGTCAGCAACTTGCCACCATTTTTGCCCATAATATGAGCCAAAATGCTGAAATAACTGTGGGCGTTGTAAAAACACTTTCGTGTGCATGAATAAAAAGAAAATACAGCGTTGTGGTGGTGCTGATAGTGGTGATAATTTTTATTTTTTAATTTATAATAAAAAGCTTAAATTAGTGCTGGTCGTTACCCTCGCCACGACCATTACATAATCATGCGCTCTCTCTCTTCCAAGGCAAGATAATTCTCTTCAACTAAGGACGATAGGAGATAATCTTTTCCTGTCGCTTATATCTATCCGTCACCTTTATTAAATGTCCTTTTTAGCCAGCTACTGTTGACCTTCAGTTGGCAATGATTGACTGGCACGAAGCAACAGGTGAAAGTTGGTCACCTGAAGAATGCTTTCACTTATACATAAATACTTGTGGGGTCTTAGGCTCTTGGTGATCTTCCTTTTTCTTAGTGTTGGGAGTGTGCTGGGGTAGATAGTCCCCCCATGAGTCTGTTGTCTGGTATCCATTGTGTATATTAGTGTGTCTGTCACACTTTCGTCTTCAGGGGGACCCGATATGGTTACCTGGAGATTACTGCTAAATTAGCAACCCTTAATGCTAACCTAACTACTATGCTTAACTTCTAACCTAACTATCTAACCTACTGTAACTGGCGGGAAAAAACAACAACGCAAAAGAAATATAGCCTGTTTTTTTGTGTCCTGAGTTGGCTTCTATATATGACCAAAGATATATGTTATGTATATACAATAACACCAACACAACAACACCAACAACACCACCATTACACTGCACCACCTACAACACCAGCAACAACAACAACAACATAAATAAATTTAAATGATATTAAAATTATTCATTTGTACGTTATTTAAACTTCTCCCAAGTCATAAATTTTGGCATAAGTATGGGAGTTGACCAGCCGACCTTGTGTGTCAGGCTGGGAGATGGGTAGGACTAGTCAGGTCTGGTGAAGATTAGCAATAATTGATTACAGACTCTTGCTTGACCACACACATACATTATACATACTATATTTTCTCGTAAATGCATTTTTCAGCAGATATACATTACACGCATTATAGAGGATAATTTCTCAACTGGTTATTATTCAGGCAGGGCTCATCTCATATAAGGCGTTTATCCTGAGTTATATTTGCAGGATGTCTAATCTTCACGTGATTCTTTATTTACTGCTGAGTGTCTTTATAAACATAGCCACATATTTATTTGATCCATCATGTTTGAGTCTGGCTACCGTGTCTTTCTGTGAGCGTAAATAACTGCAACTGTTTAGT
>NW_024723680.1:0-10263 GCF_018991925.1 Homarus americanus
TGCACACCCGAATGGGAGACCGTCAAAGTCAATCGGGGGTCGATTTAATAGCATACTACAGAAACTTGCACACCCGAATGGGAGACCGTCAAAGCCAATCGGGGGTCGATTTGATAGCATACTACAGAAACTTGCACACCCGAATGGGAGACCGTCAAAGTCAATCGGGGGTCGATTTGATAGCATACTACAGAAACTTGCACACCCGAATGGGAGACCGTCAAAGTCAATCGGGAGTCGATTTAAGAGCATACTTTACAAAATGATCCGAGAATCTGCACACACCGAGTGGGAGACGGTGAAGAAAACGTCCGCCCTTGTACGCTGGATGGCACTATTTCACTATGGTAAGTGGTAGAGGCACGTCGGTCATATTGTACAACATACCAAAAAAGTTCTACACCCGCATGGGAGACCGTCAGAGTCAATCGGGGGTCGATTTAATAGCATACTACAGAAACTTGCACACCCGAATGGGAGACCGTCAACGTCAATCGGGGGTCGATTTAATAGCATACTACAGAAACTTGCACACCCGAATGGGAGACCGTCAAATTCAATCGGGGATCGATTTGATAGCATACTACAGAAACTTGCACACCCGAATGGGAGACCGTCAAAGTCAATCGGGGGTCGATTTAAGAGCATACTTTACAAAATGATCCGAGAATCTGCACACACCGAGTGGAAGACGGTGATGAAAACGTCCGCCATTGTACGCTGGATGGCAGTATTTTACTAAAGTAAGGGCTAGAGGCACCTCGGTCATATTGTTCAACATACCAAAGAAGTTCCACACCCGCATGGGAGACCGTCAGAGTCAATCGGGGGTCGATTTAATAGCATACTACAGAAACTTGCACACCCGAATGGAAGACCGTCAAAGTCAATCGGGTGTCGATTTGATAGCATACTACAGAAACTTGCACACCCGAATGGCAGACCGTCAAAGTCAATCGGGGGTCGAATTGAGAGCATACTACAGAAACTTGCACACCCGAATGGGAGACAGTCAAAGTCAATCGGGGGTCGATTTAATAGCATACTACAGAAACTTGCACACCCGAATGGGAGACAGTCAAAGTCAATCGGGGGTCGATTTAATAGCATACTACAGAAACTTGCACACCCGAATGGGAGACAGTCAAAGTCAATCGGGGGTCGATTTAATAGCATACTACAGAAACTTGCACACCCGAATGGGAGACCGTCAAAGTCAATCGGGGGTCGATTTGATAGCATACTACAGAAACTTGCACACCCGAATGGGAGACAGTCAAAGTCAATCGGGGGTCGATTTAATAGCATACCACGGAAATCTCAGTAACACCCGAATGGGAGACCACAAAGCCAATCGGGGGTCGATTTAATAGCATACTATGAGAAACTTGCACACCATAATGGGAGACCGTCAAAGCCAACGGTCGATTTGACAGAAACTGCACACCCGAATGGAGAATTTATTATTCTATAGCATACTGCACACCTGAATGGGAGACAACAAAGCCAATCAAATTTATTTAATAGTGCTACTACAGAAACTTGCACACCATGAGATACCAAAGTCAATCGAAAGTTTATCGAAGAGTATACAGAAACTTGCACACCTTTGAATGGGAGACCTGTCAGTCAATCGGGGTCATTTAATAGCACATACTACAGAAACTTGCACACCCTGAACGGAGACCGCTGTTAATCAAATACTTTTGATAGCATACTACAGAAACTTGCACACCCAAATTGGAGACAGTCAAAGTCAATCGGGGGTCGATTTAATAGCATACTACAGAAACTTGCACACCCGAATGAGATACCGTCAAAGTCAATCGGGTGTCGATTTAATAGCATACTACAGAAACTTGCACACCCGAATGGGAGACCGTCAAAGTCAATCGGAGGTCGATTTAATAGCATACTACAGAAACTTGCACACCCGAATGGGAGACCGTCAAAGTCAATCGGGGGTCGATTTGATAGCATACTACAGAAACATGCACACCCGAATGGGAGACCGTCAAAGTCAATCGGGGGTCGATTTAAGAGCATACTTTACAAAATGATCCGAGAATCTGCACACACCGAGTGGAAGACGGTGATGAAAACGTCCGCCCTTGTACGCTGGATGGCAGTATTTTACTAAAGTAAGGGCTAGAGGCACCTCGGTCATATTGTTCAACATACCAAAGAAGTTCCACACCCGCATGGGAGACCGTCAGAGTCAATCAGGGGTCGATTTAATAGCATACTACAGAAACTTGCACACCCGAATGGGAGACCGTCAAAGTCAATCGGGGGTCGATTTGATAGCATACTACAGAAACTTGCACACCCGAATAGCAGACCGTCAAAGTCAATCGGGGGTCGATTTGAGAGCATACTACAGAAACTTGCACACCCGAATGGGAGACAGTCAAAGTCATTCGGGGGTCGATTTAATAGCATACTACAGAAACTTGCGCACCGAATGGGGAAGACAGTCAAGAATCAATCGGGGGGTCGATTTAATAGCATACTAGAAGCACGCACCCAGATGGGGAGACCGTCCAAAAGTCAATCGGGGTCGATTTAATAGCATACAAACTTGCACGAATGGGAAGACAGAAGTCAAAAGAATCAATCGAGAATTCGATTTGATATACTACAGAAACACCGAATAAGGAGACTGTCAAAGTCAATCGGGGGTCGATTTAATAGCATACAACAGAGAACTTGCACACACGAATGGGAGACCGTCAAAGTCAATCGGGTGTCGATTTGATAGCATACTACAGAGAACTTGCACACCCGAATGGGAGTCCGTCAAAGTCAATCGGGGGTCGATTTAATAGCATACAACAGAGAACTTGCACACACGAATGGGAGACCGTCAAAGTCAATCGGGTGTCGATTTGATAGCATACTACAGAGAACTTGCACACCCGAATGAGGAGACAGTCAAAAGTCAATCGGGGGTCGATTTAATAACATACTACGAAAACTTGCACGAATGGGAGACCGTCAAAGTCAATCGGGGGTCGATTTAAGAGCATACTTTACAAAATGATCCGAGAATCTGCACACACCGAGTGGGAGACGGTGATGAAAACGTCCGCCCTTGTACGCAAGATGGCACTATTTCACTATAGTAAGGGCTAGAGGCACCTTGGTCATATTGTACAACATACCAAAGAAGTTCCACACCCGCATGGGAGACCGTCAGAGTCAATTGGGGGTCGATTTAATAGCATACTACAGAAACTTGCACACCCGAATGGGAGACCGTCAACGTCAATCGGGGGTCGATTTAATAGCATACTACAGAAACTTGCACACCCGAATGGGAGACCGTCAAAGTCAATCGGGGTCGATTTAGTAGCATACTACAGAAACTTGCACACCCGAATCGGAGACCTTCAAAGTCAATCGGGGGTCGATTTGATAGCATACTACAGAAACTTGCACACCCGAATGGGAGACAGTCAAAGTCAATCGGGGGTCGATTTAATAGCATACTACAGAAACTTGCACACCCGAATGGGAGACCGTCAAAGTCAATCGGGGGTCGATTTAAGAGCATACTTTACAAAATGATCCGAGAATCTGCACACACCGAGTGGGAGACGGTGATGAAAACGTCCGCCCTTGTACGCTGGATGGCACTATTTCACTATGGTAAGTGGTAGAGGCACGTCGGTCATATTGTACAACATACCAAAAAAGTTCCACACCCGCATGGGAGACCGTCAGATTCAATCGGGGGTCGATTTAATAGCATACTACAGAAACTTGCACACCCGAATGGGAGACCGTCAACGTCAATCGGGGGTCGTTTTAATAGCATACTACAGAAACTTGCACACCCGAATGGGAGACCGTCAAAGTCAATCGGGGGTCGATTTAATAGCATACTACAGAAACTTGCACACCCGAATGGGAGACCGTCAAAGTCAATCGGGGTCGATTTGATAGCATACTACAGAAACTTGCACACCCGAATGGGAGACAGTCAAAGTCAATCGGGGGTCGATTTAATAGCATACTACAGAAACTTGCACACCCGAATGGGAGACCGTCAAAGTCAATCGGGGGTCGGTTAATAATTATACTACAGAAACTTGCACACCCGAATGGGAGACCAAATCAAGTCAATGGGGGTCGATTTAATAACATACTACAGAAACTTGCACCCGAATGGGGAGACCGTCAAAGTCAATCCGGGGGGTCGATTTGTTAACATCTACAGAAACTTGCACACCGAATGGAAGACCGTCAAAGTCAATCGAAGTCGATTTAATAACATACTACAGAAACTTGCACACCGAATGGGGAGACCTTCAAAGTCAATCGAGGGTCGGTGTATACTACGAAACTTGCACCCGAATGGGAGACCTTCAAAGTCAATCGGGGGTCGATTTGATAGCATACTACAGAAACTTGCACACCCAAATGGGAGACCGTCAAAGTCAATCGGGGGTCGATTTGATAGCATACTACAGAAACTTGCACACACGAATGGGAGACATTCAGAGTCAATCGGAGGTCGATTTAATAGCATACTACAGAAACTTGCACACCCGAATGGGAGACAGTCAAAGTCAATCGGGGGTCGATTTAATAGCATACTACAGAAACTTGCACACCCGAATGGGAGACCGTCAGAGTCAATCGAGGGTCGATTTATCTTGCTCTACAGAAACTTGCACCGAATGGGAGACCGTCAGAAGTCAATCGAGTCGATTTGATAGCATACTACAGAAACTTGGCACCCGAATGGGGAGACCGTCAAAGTCAATGTCGGGGGTCGTTTGATAACATACTACAGAAACTTGCACACCCGAATGGGACACCGTCAAAGTCAATCGGGGGTCGATTTGATAGCATACTACAGAAACTTGCACACCCGAATGGGAGACCGTCAAAGTCAATCGGGGAGTTGGTTGGAAGCCTTTTTTACACAAAATGATCCGAGAATCTGCACACACCGAGTGGGAGACGGTGATGAAAACGTCCGCCCTTGTACGCTGGATGGCACTATTTCACTATGGTAAGGGGTAGAGGCACCTCGGTCATATTGTACAACATACCAAAAAAGTTCCACACCCGCATGGGAGACCGTCAGAGTCAATCGGGGGTCGATTTAATAGCATACTACAGAAACTTGCACACCCGAATGGGAGACCGTCAACGTCAATCGGGGGTCGATTTAATAGCATACTACAGAAACTTGCACACCCGAATGGGAGACCGTCAAAGTCAATCGGGGATCGATTTGATAGCATACCACAGAAACTTGCACACCCGAATGGGAGACCGTCAAAGTCAATCGGGGGTCGATTTAATAGCATACTTTACAAAATGATCCGAGAATCTCTGCACACCGAGTAGAAGACAGTGATGAAAGCGTCACCCTTGTACGCTGGATGGCAGTATTTTTACCTAAAGTAAGGGCTAGAGGCACCTCCGATGTATTGTTCAACATACCAAAGTTCCACACCATGGGAGACCAATCCAAAAAGTCAATCGGGGATCGATTTGATAACATACCACAGAAACTTGCACACCCGAATGGGAGACCGTCAAAGTCAATCGGGGGTCGATTTAATAGCATACTACAGACACTTGCACACCCGAATGGGAGACCGTCAAAGTCAATCGGGTGTCGATTTGATAGCATACTACAGAAACTTCCACACCCGAATGGCAGACCGTCAAAGTCAATCGGGGGTCGATTTGATAGCATACTACAGAAACTTGCACACCCGAATGGGAGACAGTCAAAGTCAATCGGGGGTCGATTTAATAGCATACTACAGAAACTTGCACACCGAATGGGAGACCGTCAAAGTCAATCGGGGGACGATTTAATAGCATACTACAGAAACTTGCACACCCGAATGGGAGACCGTCAAAGTCAATCGGGGGTCGATTTGATAGCATACTACAGAAACTTGCACACCCGAATGGGAGACAGTCAAAGTTAATCGGGGGTCGATTTAATAGCATACTACAGAAACTTGCACACCCGAATGGGAGACCGTCAAAGTCAATCGGGGGTCGATTTGATAGCATACTACAGAAACTTGCACACCCGAATGGGAGACCGTCAAAGTCAATCGGGGGTCGATTTGATAGCATACTACAGAAACTTGCACACCCGAATGGGAGACCGTCAAAGTCAATCGGGGGTCGATTTAAGAGCATACTTTACAAAATGATCCGAGAATCTGCACACACCGAGTGGGAGACGGTGATGAAACTGTCCGCCCTTGTACACTGGATGGCACTATTTCACTATTGTAAGGGGTAGAGGCACCTCGGTCATATTATACAACATACCAGAGAAGTTCCACACCCGCATGAGAGACCGTCAAAGTCAATCGGGGATCGATTTGATAGCATACCACAGAAACTTGCACACCAGAATGGGAGACAGTCAAAGTCAATCGGGGGTCGATTTAATAGCATACTACAGAAACTTGCACACCCGAATGGGAGACCGTCAAAGTCAATCGGGGGTCGATTTGATAGCATACTACAGAAACTTGCACACCCGAATGGGAGACAGTCAAAGTCAATCGGGGGTCGATTTAATAGCATACTACAGAAACTTGCACACCCGAATGGGAGACAGTCAAAGTCAATCGGGGGTCGATTTAATAGCATACTACAGAAACTTGCACACCCGAATGGGAGACCGTCAAAGTCAATCGGGGGTCGATTTAATAGCATACTACAGAAACTTGCACACCCGAATGGGAGACCGTCAAAGTCAATCGGGGGTCGATTTGATATACCACGAAAACTTGCACACCCGATGGGGAGACCGTCAAAAAGTCAATCGGTCGTTCAACAACATACTACAGACGCACGCGAATGGGAGACCGTCAAAATCAATCGGGGTCGATTTGATAGCATACTACGAAACTTTGCACACCCGAATGGCAGACCGTCAAAGAGTCAATCAGGGGTCGATTTGATAACATACTACGAAACTGCACGCGAATGGGAGACAGTCAAAGTCAATCGGGGGTCGATTTAATAGCATACTACAGAAACTTGCACACCCGATTGGGAGACCGTCAAAGTCAATCGGGGGTCGATTTGACAGCATACTACAGAAACTTGCACACCCGAATGGGAGACAGTCAAAGTCAATCGGGGGTCGATTTAATGGCATACTACAGAAACTTGCACACCCGAATGGGAGACCTTCAGAGTCAATCGAGGGTCGATTTAACAGCATACTATACAAAATGATCCGAAAATGTGCACACACCGAGTGGGAGACGGTGATGAAAGCGTCCGCCCTTGTACACTGGATGGCACTATTTCACTATAGTAATGGGTAGAGGCACCTCGGTCATATTATACAAAATACCAGAGAAGTTCCACACCCGCACGGGAGACCGTCAAAGTCAATCGGGGGTCGATTTGATAGATTACTTCAGAGAACTTGCACACCCGAATGGGAGACAGTCAAAGTCAATCGGGGGTCGATTTAATAGCATACTACAGAAATTTGGGTAACACCCGAATGGGAGAGACAGTCAAAAGCTACATCAGTCGATTTAATAGCATACTACAGAAATCTGCACACCCGGAGACAGCTGCAGTCACGGGGTCGACGCACAGCCGCCACCCGAATGGGAGACCGTCAAAGTCAATCGGGGATCGATTTGATAGCATACCACAGAAACTTGCACACCCGAATGGGAGACCGTCAAAGTCAATCGGGGGTCGATTTAATAGCATACTACAGAAACTTGCACACCCGAATGGGAGACCGTCAAAGTCAATCGGGGGTCGATTTGATAGCATACTACAGAAACTTGCACACCCGAATGGGAGACAGTCAAAGTCAA
Source organism: Homarus americanus (assembly GCF_018991925.1). NCBI lineage: Eukaryota > Metazoa > Arthropoda > Malacostraca > Decapoda > Nephropidae > Homarus > Homarus americanus. The sequence goes on from NW_024723680.1 coordinate 7,842, forward strand.
TCGGGGGTCGATTTAATAGCATACTACAGAAAGTTGCACACCCGAATGGGAGACCGTCAAAGTCAATCGGGGGTCGATTTAAGAGCATACTTTACAAAATGATCCGAGAATGTGCACACACCGAGTGGGAGACGGTGATGAAAGCGTCCGCCCTTGTACACTGGATTGCACTATTTCACTATAGTAAGGGGTAGAGGCACCTCGGTCATATTATACAAAATACCAGAGAAGTTCCACACCCGCATGGGAGACCGTCACAGTCAATCGGGGGTCGATTTGATAGGACACAGACAACCGGGTAGTTGAATTCGAATGGGAGACAGTCAAAGTCAAACGGGGATCGATTTAATAGCATACTACAGAAACTTGCACACCCGAATGGGAGACCGTCAAAGTCAATCGGGGGTCGATTTAATAGCATACTACAGAAACTTGCACACCCGAATGGGAGACCGTCAAAGTCAATCGGGGGTCGATTTGATAGCATACTACAGAAACTTGCACACCCGAATGGGAGACAGTCAAAGTCAATCGGGGGCCGATTTAATAGCATACTACAGAACCTTGCACACCCGAATGGGAGACCGTCAAAGCCAATCGGGTCGATTTTAATGCATACTACAGAAACTTGCACACCGGTCGGGAGACAGCCAGCCAATCGGGGCTCTGATTTAATAGCATACTACAGAAATCGCACACCCGAATGGGAGACAGCCAAGTCAACCAGCCTGATTTAATAGCATACTAAGGAAAACTCACACCAATAATCTGTCAAAGTCAATCGGGGGTCGATTTAATAGCATACTACAGAAACTTGCACACCCGAATGGGAGACCGTTAAAGTCAATCGGGGGTCGATTTAAGAGCATACTTTACAAAATGATCCGAGAATCTGCACACACCGAGTGGGAGACGGTGATGAAAACGTCCACCCTTGTACGCTGGATGGCACTATTTCACTACAGTAAGAGGTAGAGGCACCTCGGTCATATTGTACAACATACCAAAGAAGTTCCACACCCGCATGGGAGACCGTCAGAGTCAATCGGGGGTCGATTTAATAGCATACTACAGAAACTTGCACACCCGAATGGGAGACAGTCAAAGTCAATCGGTGGTCGATTTAATAGCATACTACAGAAACTTGCACACCCGAATGGGAGACCGTCAAAGTCAATCGGGGGTCGATTTAATAGCATACTACAGAAACTTGCACACCCGAATGGGAGACCGTCAAAGTCAATCGGGGGTCGATTTGATAGCATACTACAGAAACTTGCACACCCGAATGGGAGACAGTCAAAGTCAATCGGGGGTCGATTTAATAGCATACTACAGAAACTTGCACACCCGAATGGGAGACCGTCAAAGTAAATCGGGGGTCGATTTAATAGCATACTACAGAAATCCTGGGTACACCGAATGGGAGACAGCCAAAGTCGTCGGGGTCGATTTAATAGCATATCACAGAAACTGCACACCCGGTCGGGAGACAGTCAAAGCCGAAGGTCGATTAATAAAGAAGCATTACAGAAACTTGCACACCCGAATGGGAGACAGTCAAAGTCAATCGGGGGTCGATTTGATAGCATACTACAGAAACTTGCACACCCGAATGGGAGGCAGTCAAAGTCAATCGGGGGTCGATTTAATAGCACACTACAGAAACTTGCACACCCAAATGGGAGACAGTCAAAGTCAATCGGGGGTCGATTTGATAGCATACTACAGAAACTTGCACACCCAAATGGGAGACCGTCAAAGTCAATCGGGGGTCGATTTAATAGCATACTACAGAAACTTGCACAATTCAATGGGGAGACAGTCAAAGTCAATCGGGGTCGATTAATAGCATACCATGGTGAAACTTGCACACCGACTGTGGAGACTTCGTCAAGCTCCGGGTCGATTTGACAGCATACTACAGAAACTTGCACACCCGAATGGGAGACAGTCAAAGTCAATCGGGGGTCGATTTAATAGCATACTACAGAAACTTGCACACCCGAATGGGAGACCTTCTGAGTCAATCGAGGGTCGATTTAACAGCATACTATACAAAATGATCCGAAAATGTGCACACACCGAGTGGGAGACGGTGATGAAAGCGTCCGCCCTTGTACACTGGATGGCACTATTTCACTATAGTAATGGGTAGAGGCACCTCGGTCATATTATACAAAATACCAGAGAAGTTCCACACCCGCATGGGAGACCGTCAAAGTCAATCGGGGGTCGATTTGATAGATTACTTCAGAGAACTTGCACACCCGAATGGGAGACAGTCAAAGTCAATCGGGGGTCGATTTAATAGCATACTACAGAAATTTGCACACCCGAATGGGAGACAGTCAAAGTTAATCGGGGGTCGATTTAATAGCATACTACAGAAACTTGCACACCCGAATGGGAGACAGTCAAA
>NW_024723681.1:0-16079 GCF_018991925.1 Homarus americanus
TAACGCGTTTTATCATATACGCGGTGCCTTGCCAAAGCTGAACTTTCACTTAACGCGGGTTTTTCCACAGCTACGCGGTGAGTGTCCGGCTCGGATGCTATTTTTAGATTTTGACCACGCGCCACGCGCCACCCACCCGCCCTCCTGCCTGCCTGCCTCTCCCTCCTCCTCCCTCCGCTTGGGTAAGCGGCGCGGTAAGGTTGCGCAGTGTGTGTCTTTGTTGCATTATCACTGACGTCATATGACGTCTCGGACTGTGATTGGCCATGCAGCCCTACCCCCCTCTGCTGCTAGCTGTAATTGGCTTAAAGTATTATGACGTGACTACCCCGGGGAGGGAGGGAGGGAGGAGAGACGACGCTTGACCTAGCCGCGGTAGTTTCATCCCTCAAGGCCACGCCGGGTTAACGCGCATCCATTGTTCCGTAAAATGGCTTCCGCCGGACCACCACCCCCAGAGAGAAACCTTTCCTTACCTGGACCCAGCGGCACTAAACCAAAGAAGACACGACGTTCATTAAGCTACGAGCTGAAGTACCAAATTGTTCAAGATTTGGAGAAAGGAAGACGCCAAGTTGATCTCGCGCGCCAGCATGGCGCCAACGAATCTACGATTCGTACGATCAAGAAGGATGCAGCCAAGATAAAGGAGCACATGAAGCTCACAAAGTCTGCAGGTGCTTCAGCTATCAGGTATTGCCAGAACAGGGTGCTGGCAAAAGTGGAAACTTTGCTGGTGAGTTATTTGGTGCGTCAGGCGCGACGCAACATGGCGGTGGACACGCGCTCAGTGCAGGAGTACGCACGTGAGCTATACGCAGCAGTGACACGTAAAATGGGAATTGCAAAGCCCAAACCCTTCAATGCTTCCCATGGTTGGCTGCATAGGTTTAAGAGGAGGAACAAGGTCACCAATATCAGCATTGTTGGTGAGGAAGCGAGTGCTGACCGTGCGGCGGCTAGAGATTTTCCTCCGTTTTTACGTGAGATTATGGAGGAAGGACAGTACACTGACGACCAGGTGTTTAACATGGACGAATCTGGTCTTTTCTGGAAAAAGTTACCTTCCAAGACCTTCGTTGTCCAGTCTGCGAGCAAGGTAAGGGGCCGGAAGATGCAGAAGGAACGCATCACCGTCCTGTTTACCACCAATGCCTCCGGTACCTGTAAACCAAAGTTATCGGTGATTCACAAAGCCCGCAAGCCGCACGCCTACAAGAATATGGACATGAACAAGCTTATGTCCACTGGCTAACCGCACGTAAGGCGTGGATGTCCTCTTCTCTGTCCCTCTTCTGGTTTGACAACTGTTTTGTTCCTGACGTGAAGAAATTCTGCGAGCAACAGAATGTTCCATTCAATATTTTGTTGCTCCTTGACAACGCACCTGGACACTCGCCCCTACTTATGGATCGTCACCCCAACGTAAAAGTGGTCTTCCTTCCTCCCAACACTACGTCATTAATCCAGCCCATGGACCAGGAGTTGATCTGCAATGTGAAAGCTGCGTACTCTGCAAAGAAGTTCAAGCTCCTGAACGACTCTACCAACACCAAGGATGAGTTGCGTAAGCTGGGTGACACCGACAGCGAGAGTAAAAGCGACGAGGACAAGGAACAAGAGGTGGCGACTCAAGAAGTTCTCGTCAAACAATTTTGGAAGAAGTTTAACGTCAAACAAGCTGTAGACTTCTTGGTGGAGGCATGGGATCTGCTGTCTACTGCTACGATTCGTCACGCATGGAGACATGTGTTGCATGGCATACCAGGTGAGAGGAGGAGTCAATCTGTTACTGGTCAGGTTCAGACTGTTGCAGTAGCAGTGGACCTTGCCAAAGAAGCTGCGCAGACTGTTACAGCTGAAGGCTTCTCCGAGACCACCAACGAAGACATCATGGAGGTGATCAGAGATCCTGAAGTGACTGCCGACGAGATGTTGGAAGAAGAACCCGCCAGTGAAGAGGAGGAAGAAGGTGCGTCATTCTCCGAAGAACCTAGTTTAAGTCATAGTGATATTAAGTGTGTCATAGAGTTAACAGAAAAAATTAAGTCCATCGTTTCCCGCGACACTGACGATGAACGCCATGACGTCTTCCATAACCGACTGGTGCAGGCTATGGAGCCGTACATCACGGTGTATCATGAAAACATCAAAGCCAGCCGTCAGCAAATCATAACCGAGTTCTTCGCCCGCAACCCACCACAGCCAGCCCAAGGCAGTGATAGTGAAGGTGATTTTGAGGGATTTGTCAGGGAAGCCATGACAACTGTAAGTGACAGTGATATTGATTCACCTAGTAATAGTGATTCACCTAGTAATGGTGATTCACCTGAGGGGCAGTAATCTGCCCTCTGCCTCGGAACCAGCCTCCATCCCCGTATGCCGACCCATCTCTTCTACTACCGTGAGTGTTCCTTAAAACTTTTCGTTTTTTAACCTATTCTTTATTTTTCCTATGTTAACCTTTATCTTTCCTAACCTAACCTCTTCTATATTACTTGTTTTTCATGCCACCATAAAGTTGAAATAATTTTACTGCCTGAATTATTTGTAGTCAAAAATTAGGTTGGGAAATTAGACTGGTTATGGAATTAATCCCTTATGTTTTCTATTTATTCATATAGTTTTCCATAGTAGGACCTCAGGTTCAATGAACTAAATTGAATTTTTATATATATATATATATATATATATATATATATATATATATATATATATATATATATATATATATATATATATATATATATATATATATATATATATATATATATATATTGGGGTTATAACAGGGCTTGCGTGAATAGTAAAATCAAGTATTTTTTGCCCCCCAAAACCCACAGCCCCCACTGTCATATTACACGTATATACCCTGTATATGGATTCAGGTTTTTTAAGACAAGTGTTTTGTGGAGATGGAAACCTCTAAAAAAGAATGTGATTTAAATTGGGTTGAAAAATATTTACCAGTAACTACCAGTAAACAATGGAAACGATGCACCACCAGCTGTGAGTGTCGGTACAGTTGCTAGGGCAGATCTCTTGCGTCATCATAGCAAGCCCAAGTAGCCAAATGCATGGTATGGTATGCACAGGACGATGTAAAACATAAAGTATTCATTTTTTAAAGTTTATTTATAGATACTGTACATAAATTTTTGTTCATTACATTTGAAACATCAATCTTTGTTAATTAAATTTGATACAAAAGAAAACTACGATACCGTATTTTCATTAAAATATTACATCACAAGTATATTTTACCTTAACTGTGACTGAATGAATATATTCTCAGAAATAAATATGGAAATGTAATATTTTGGCTGAAATGACGTACATATTACTGTACAGTGGAAAGTGGGATAAAATTATGAAAACAATGACTTTCGCTTTCTTTCGTTATTCAAAAGATTTTACCGTAATCGCTTTTCGAATGGTTTTCAGTTAAAAAACTGTTGTACTGTACTCGTACTGTATTACAATAATATTCTATCCTATCATTAGCCTTATAATCCCACAACTGAAAACCATTCGAAAAGCGATTACGGTAACATCTTTTGAACGAAAGAAAGCGAGTCATTGCTTTCGTCACTTTCCACTGTAATACGTATATCATTTCAGCAAAAATATTACATTTCCATGTTCTCAGAAATAAATGGTAGTTTTGTTGAAATGTAATGTACAGTATTTAATATTAAAATGCAAAAATAGCTATAAAAACAATTAATACACCCATAATGTACTGGCTGGCATCTTGTCTCTGCTCCCGCGTCCAAGGTCACCACTCCTCCCAACTCGCTCCCTCCACCGCCTCCTCCACCTCCACCGTCACTACTGCCGACAACAAACACAAATGTTTTGTGAATAACTGCACCTCCACTTCCTATGTACAGTACTGAACTGTACTGTGCTGTACATTTTTACAAACAATAAACATGGCAAGAAAAGCTATTAAAAAAAAAGAGATAAAAACTTCACTTTACTGTACAGTTCCTATCCTCGGCGACAGGACGGGGGTCATCAGGCATTCAATTCCATAACGGGTGGTGAAGTGGGGGCGACGGTGGATTCAGCTGCTTCCTCACTGCCGCCAGTGATTGGTGTTAAATCTCTCCTTCGGTGATCAAAGAACATGGTGATGGGGAGTTGTCGTCTCTTTCATTCATTTCTTCCATGATAATTTTGTATGGAGCGAAAACAACATCCATCCCTCGCATGAATTTCAGGGCACGCACCATGGAGGGGTCCATACTATAGGCCAGGTTTTTCAGTGCCTCAATATTCCTGGTCATCTCCCCCAACTTCTCCAACGTTATTTCTTGGTTCTCATCCTCTTTCCCTTTCGCTTCCTCTTCCTCTTCCTTGCCTGAGTCTACTAACTCCTGTAGATCCTCCTCGGTCAGCTCAGTGTCGTGCTCTTCAATTAGCTCCCTAATCTCGTCCTCTGCCATGTCCCGGAAGCCTTCAGCAGCCACTTTCCTTGACAGTGCCAGGGTCTTTCTAAATATTTTCATTAAAATCCATCAAAATCATTTTCCTTGTCATCGTCTTAAGCACCAAACAGCTCCTCCCAGTCTTCTTGAGCAGGGCTAGAGGGTACGTGTTTTTCAAATCGTTTTCAATTAAAAAAATGTTACAGCACATGTATATTTTACCTAAACTGTGCCTGAATGAATATATTCTCAGAAATAAATAGTAGTTTTGCTGAAACGTGATGTATTTCATGTAAAATAGGATAAAATACATGACGAAAACAAAAGACTTTACCTAACCTTCGAATGTTCAAGAGATGTTACTCGTTTTTTTAATAGTTTTCGGTTAAAATACTGTTATATTACAATTATATTATATTCATACTGTGCTTGATATACTACATTCACGGAAATGTAATATTTCTGCGGAAATGACGTACGTATTACGGTGGAATGTGACGAAAACAATGACTTTCGCTTTCTTTCGTTCAAAAGATGTTACCGTAATCGCTTTTCGAATGGTTTTCAATTAAAAAAACTGTTGCATCACAAGTGAATTAGGATAGAATATTATTGTAATACAACAGTTTTTTAACTGAAAACCATTTGAAAAGCGATTACGATAACATCTTTTGAACGAAAGAAAGCGAGTCATTGCTTTCGTCACTTTCCACTGTAATAAGTACGTCATTTCAGCAAAATATTACATTTCCATATTCTCAGAAATAAATAGTAGTATTGCTGAAATGTAATGCATTTCAATGTAAATTAGGATAAACCACATGAAAACAAAAGACTTTACCTAGCCTTCCGATGTTCAAGATATGTTACTCGTTTTTTTAGTAGTTTTCGGTTAAAATACTCTTATATTAGTGATATTCTATCCATACTGTGCTTAATATAATACATTCACGGAAATGTAATATTTTTGCAACTACAATGCTGATGTCAACACAAGCGTGGTTACAGCGAGACTGACTGAGTGAGGGAGAGCTATGCGTGTGTGTGTGAGGTTGCGGGAGCGGGCGGTGTCTCGTGTTCGGTGCCACGCGCGAGTTGAATGGCACGCGATTTGAATGGCGCGTGTAGTGATGGGTTGTCAGACCACAGCTTACATCGCAAGGAAAGCCAGACTTGACCCGACATTAGGGAGGTCAAGTGTAAGGGTATCCCCCGCGGGTGCTCAAGGGTGTTACAAATCAACTAGCTCCCCTTCCCATGTCACACGGCCAACAAACATGTAAGAAGGCACCAGCCGACTCTCTCCCAATATACACAATATCCTACATCGCAGAGGAAGGCCAGACTTGACCCGACATTAGGGGGGTCAAGTGTAGGGTAACTCTCACGGTTGACCAAGGGTTATAAATCAGCCAGGCTCCCCTCCCATGTGACACGGCCACACAAACATGTAAGAAGGCACCAGCCGACTCTCTCCCAATATACACAATATCCTACATCGCAGAAGAAGTCCAGACCTGACCCGACATTAGGGAGGTCAAGTGTGGGTAACTCTCACGCCTGACCAAGGGTTATAAATCAACCAGGGCTCACCTCTCATGTCACACGGCCCCATCTGATGACTTTCCAGAAGATACAACTTATAGTCTCTGAAAAAGTCCAGACCTGACCCTACATTAGCGAGGGCAAATGTAAGGAGACCCTTCGCCGCCCCCCGATCAGCTCAACCTGACGGCTGGTCTTCCAATATATAGGACGTCCGAGCCCTCCCTCAGAGAGTGTGTCTTGTAACCAAGAAGGGCCAGCTACCACGTCCCCAGTCCCGCTCGAGAGAAGCCCGCCACTAAGTGTAACGAAGTCTCAGCCGGGTCCATCGACAGAGTGCTGTCAACTCAACGTGTAACAGTAAGTGCTGGCTGTGTAGACGGTAGAAGTGCAGTGATCCCGAACCTCCCCAACGATCGACTTAGTGAAGTGCCCATTCTAATTGTGAGGTTAGGTTATACGAGAATACCATAGTCTATCATAAATTGTGTACGAACCCCCCCATTAATCCCCCTATTGAACTAGTATAATAAAGCTGTAACACGCATTGGTGTTTTATATACTACACTTGTACTGAGCCTGTGTTAATATACAGTGTTGACATCACACCCTCGAGACACGCTACCATTTCCTCTCGCTATAATACTCTACTACTATAACCTCCTAACTTACCTCTTCATGTGAGATTTTGTCTCATTACAATGGTGGCAGCGCACTTAACGTAAAACTCACGCCTCTTCCCCTTAGTGTTCAGTACAGTGATAGTTAGAATCTTTTGAAGTAAACTCGTAACTATCTTGACGAAGCAGGCAGTACAAGGGTGGTAGCATTTGTAATATAATTCCTGTCCCTCAGTGTGGTACAAGTGGTGACAGTATCCACTCCCCCCTCCCTAGTTCACATATTGTTGGGTAACGGGGAACAATGGTCGAGAACTCAACCAGGGCAAGTGTCAGTAAAGCCCCCTCCTCGTCCCACCCACAGACGTCATCGTCAACATTGACAATTTCGACTTCCACGATCAGTACTTCCCAGCCCTCCTCGCAAGCTAATATGACTCCTGTTAACATTACACCAACGACTTCCGTTTTATTCCCGTTCCCTGAACAATCCACTAGTACCTACTCTCCCCCCCTACCCCTTAACCACCCTGCACCCTCTCTCGCCGCTCCCCTCCCCACGCTCACGTACACCTTAGCACCTCCCAACCCCTCCAGCATGCCAGACCCCTTCCTTACGTCCGTCTCAGCTAGTAGTGCAGCACAAGTGGTCAGTCAGATACCCATGTTTGAGGGCGATGGCCGTGACCCTGCGACATCAGCCGATAGGCTGGAACAGTGGTTAGGAGACATTGAAAGTGCGTTCCCGGAAACCCTTCAGGAATACGAGGAATGCCGCCTTAGGACGGCACGTATGCGATTGGGCGGTGACGCGAAAGGTGTGCTAGGATTTAATCCGACAGTAAAGAATGCTACCACGTGGGACACGTTCGCGAACGGATTACGGGAAATTTACAGCCAGGGTAACTCATTACAAGATCACACGACACGTTTAGCTAATATCAAGCTAGAGGAGTGTTCATCACTAAATGTTTACCTATCATGCATAGGTAGTGCTGTGAAGATGGCGAGAGTGAATCACCCACAATTCTTCCCACCTGAGCTAGTACTCTCTTACTTTCTGTTGGGCTTACCCGGCGAGATGCGTACGTACATGGCGGCAAGCGGGATAACTACGATCGAGAACGCAATTAAAGCAGCGCGGATGTATATACAGCTCAGGAAACCCACCCCCCCCTCCCGTTTTGTCGACAATTCACGCCGCCCCTCCCACCCTTACACGTAACACCCCTTCTGTCTGGGAGGATGAATTCTTGAGACTGATGGTGGAGAATCTCAGCCGGGACGAAAGGAAGCGACAGGAACAGTCATCGTTCCACGAGGAAGGGCGGGAGCAATCAGGGTTAGATTCAGTAGGTATAAACATGTTGGGTAATGCGCCACGGGGCGGCCGGCCGTCCGGGGCAGGGACCCGCGGGGCGTGGGCTGGGATTGACCCCCGCCCCCGTGCAGTCACAAGTGCGCGCCCGGGCCCGCCCATGCGGGATAGCTGGTATAGAGCTCCGGAGCCTTTTCGCTGCTCCTCCTGTGGGGCATGGTCCCACGCGGTGCACGGATGTCCCTTCCAATGTGAGGGAAACCAGTGCGAGGGGTGTGGCGACCAGGGACATACCCGCAGAGAGTGTCCATACACCGGAATGTGTTGTTACGCATGTGCCGAGTGGGGACACATTCGCAGGTTATGTCCCTACTACTAAAGGCAAGGGCGAGGCGTTGATGGTGACTAGGGAAGACAGGCCAATTATTAAGTTGAAAATGGGAGGGAAACGGGTTGAAGCTTTCATTGACACAGGCTCCTCGGTGTCCTTGGTGAAACAGAACGTGGCCTCCAAGATGAGCCTAGGGGGAAAGCATAAAGTTCCTGAGTTACGTGGCGTCACGGGGAACCGCCTCTCAACATTGGATTCCAGAGATATAACTGTAGACTTAGGAGATAAGATAGTTGTTCACGCGCTGGTTGTGGTAAGCGGTGATCTCTTCCCAGGGGATGTTCTTAATGGGTCAGATTTCTTGTGTAGGTTTAAGTATGGAATCCAGTTTGACGGGAGCCGGTATACCGTGACACTAGATGGTAGAGATTATGCAGGTACTGCTATTAGGAATAGGTCTGGTCTGCCCGTCCACCTCATTAAGCCTAAACGCCCCCAGCCCCCCGCACCCCAAGTCCCCCAGCTACACCCTACGCGCGTCACTGTCATCCCTCCCCACTCTAGTGTTGTTCTGCCCGTTCGATGGTCAAGGTCGTTCGACAGTTCCACGGAGGATCAGGAGTGTGTATTTGTTGAAACCCCTCATAAAATGTCCCCATACGTGCAGTCGGGGCTCATTAACACTCAGCAGCCTAGCGTCCCAGTCATAAACCCCACCCCCAGGGAATTTAAACTTACTCCTGGTCATTCAGTGGGAACAGTCTGTGCGGTCGATAAAGTAGAGGATCTGGAGCATTTTGATTCTACGAGATATAACATTAGGAGTGACACAGAATTCGTAGAGTCACAGCAAATGTTCGCCACTGCAATAGAATCCCTTGACATAGATCACCTACCCACCCTTATTAGAGAACGTCTACGCTCTATAATAAAGCAGCATGAAGATCTATTTGCAACTTCAGATCAGGACCTCGGCCTGATGTCAGCTTCACACAAAATTAATACCGGCTCCGCTCCCCCCACCAGAGTACGGCAGTGGAGGCTTCCTGAGGCGGCTAAAACTCAAATTAGGGACTTATGTCGCCAAATGGAGGAACGTGGTGTCATCTCCCCTTGTACTAGCCCCTATTGCTCCCCGGTAGTATTAGTTAGAAAAAAGGACGGGTCAACTAGATTCTGTGTAGACTATAGGGAACTTAATAAGGACACCATTGCTGATAGCTATCCCTTGCCCAGAATTGACGAGACACTGGACCAATTGAACGGAGCTTCTATATTCACAGTTCTAGACTGTAAGGATGCGTACTGGAGTATACCTGTCGACCCGGCTGACCGCCCCAAAACTGCTTTCGCGGATGGCAGCCGTCTATTTTGTTTCAACAGGTTACCTTTCGGGTTAAAGGGAGCACCGGCCACGTTCATGAGGGCTGTGAACTACATTCTCACACCCGTGCTTGGGCGGAACGCTATGGCTTTACTGGACGGTGTTATCGTCTATAGTAAAAACATGGATTCGCACATGTGGGATGTAGATGAGGTTCTCTCGGTCATGAAAGCGGCCGGACTGAAAGTGTCCCTTAGGAAATGCGCGTTCGCGCACCAGGAAGTTAAATTCCTGGGATTCATCATAGGTCATGACGGCGTTAGGCCCGACCCGGTGAAAGTGAAAGCGATAGCAGAGATGCCACCCCCCACCACAGCCAGGGGTGTGAAACAGTTCCTCGGCACCGCCAATTTTTTCAGACGTCACATCCCTCACTTTTCAGAGGCGGCCCTCCCCCTTACGAAACTTACAAAGAAGTCGGTTCAGTTTCGGTGGTCGGGGGAGGCAGATAAACCTTTTAACCATCTTAAGGACTTATTGAAGTCGGCAACAATGTTAGCACTGCCGGACTTCACGCAGCCGTTTTACGTGCACACTGACGCTTCCGACGAAGCACTGGGAGCCTGTCTCATGCAAGGTAGTGAAGATAACCCCATCCCTATTGCTTATTTTTCCCAGAAATTGAGCGGAGCTGCCCTCCGCTACTCCACAACTGAGAAAGAAGCCTTGGCTATTGTCAAGGCCGTAACTTCCTTTGATGCTTACCTATTTGGTAGACACTTTTATGTAATCACTGATCACCGTCCTTTAATATATATCTTCCAAGGTAAAACTCCAAATGCACGGGTAGCACGCTGGGCAGTCTTTCTAAATGCGTATAACTTCTCCATTTTGCATAAGCCAGGCAAGAACCACGTAGTACCAGACGCACTGAGCCGTAATGTATTACCTATAAATAATGTCGGGAATCCTAGCAGCATGACTCAGCCCATTTTTGGGGACCTATCACCTAACGAGGTGCGCCAACACCAACTCGAAGACCCACAGTGGGGTCCTGTCATTGAGTTCCTTGAGGGGGGTCCGCTCCCCAAGAAGGTCAACAAAGCCTCACTTTGTGATTTCAGTCTTTTAAGCGGAGTCCTGTATCTTGTTACTATGAAACAGGATGATGAACAACCCACAGAACTCGTAGTCATCCCCGCATCCTTGGAAAACTCAGCCCTAGAAGTAGCTCACTCTTCCCAATTCGCAGCCCACCCGGGTGAATGTCGCACATATGCACGTGCACGCTCTATGTTTTTCATGCCCAATCTAGCGCGGAAAGTTGGGGCATTTGTCAAAGGATGTCTGCCATGTCAGTTAAGGAAGGGTACCCCAAAGAGACAGGGAGAGCTGCAGGAGTTCCCACCAGCCTCTCAGCCCTTGGAACGGGTATCGATTGATCTAACTGACATGTCAATACGTTCGCACCGGGGAAACAGATACGTTGTTTCCATCGTCGATCACTATTCACGTTTTGCGACCTATATACCCATCCCCGATAAACGCGCAGAGACAGTTTGTGAAGCCCTGTTACAATACGTTGGTACTCATGGATGTCCCCGGGTCATTGTAAGTGATCAAGGGACAGAGTTTACCTCGGGCATCTTTCAGAAGGCGTGCGACTTGCTGCGGGCTAAGTCAAATCTAACCACTAGTTACCACCCACAGGCTAATGCCATGGTTGAGCGTTCCCACCGCACGTTGAAAGATCACTTGTCGTTTTTGGTTAATAATCAGTACGGCGGTTGGGACGATCAGCTACCTCTTGCACAACTGGCCATGAACACCGCAATTAACACCACCCTGCATAACACTCCTTACTTCCTTCACTTTGGTAGGGATCCAAACCTTCCTGCTGGTGTAATCAACCCCCCACCCCTATCCTATGGCGAGGACTACCCTTCTGTCTTGCAAAACAGGTTACAAACGGTCTTTACTCGGGTGCAGGAACTAAACAGGAAAGGTCACTTACACAACGCCACCTACTATAACCTCAGGGTCACCCCTTCCAATATTACCGAAGGTACACTGGTCTTCCTAACTAACGAATCATCCTCCCCCGATACCCCCTCTAAGTTGCAACAGAGATGGCAGGGCCCGTATAGAGTAACCGCCCAACCCAGCAAAGTAAACTTCACTATTTCCCCGCTTTGCCAGGGGGGACATCAGGAAACTGTGCATGTGAATAGATTGAAGCTGGCAACTATCGACGATGACGTCTTGAACAAATCAGGCCTCACCAACCAGCCCCCTCTAGGAGTAACATTCCCTTCCCAACACCCTATCCCTCCACCAGCAGCTGACCACCCCCCTCAGAACAATCAGGTGCCTCACACCCCAAGTAATAATCAGAGAACTCCCCAAGCTACTGCCCCACTTGTACCAGTAAGACCTGATCAGATTAGGGCTCATAAATATAACACCAGGTCACAGAACATAGATTAAAGTAACGAGTCTAGGAGCACTTCTAATTGTTGATTCTCCACCCCGGGATCTTGCCTTTCTACTAAGCTACAGAGTCATCACTGCCCTTGCTCTTCACGGGCCTGGGCGAGGTCTCCCTGACCCCACACAAAAGTCGGAGATGACACCACCACAGCTGCAGCTGACCCCCTACCAGATGAGCTGAGACCAACGCATCCTGACTCATAATGGATGCCCGACACGAGCGGGACACGCAGCGGGCAACCCCGCGGCAAATGGGTGACGCCTTCACGTCGACACTGCAAGCCCCAAGCTCCAGAAATGGGCTTGCATAATGCTGGCCCTCGATCTGGTTGAAGACACTGGGCTGTGTCTCGTCGCTCGCCTGCTGAACGACGAGACACGCACCGAGGCTACGGTCTCACAGCCCACAATACTGACAGACAACATCTATGGGTACCATCAGCCTGAGCAAGCTACGCCATGCGGGACCAGCGCAGCACCTAGCTCCAGGCAGGGAATCAGGTCGTCCCCTTGGAACCCAGGAGAAAATCCCGAAACCCCGACCTGCAACTTCAGTAGCAGCAAGCAACAGGCAACAAACAACTAGAGGTCCCAGTGGCGATGCAGACGACAGCTCCCTACGTTTCAGGACCTGTCAACTGGTCCCACGCACTTCCACTCCGGGAATGGAACCACCAGGTACCAGACAAGTAATGGCTGACCTCGGCCCACCCGGGATCTGCCTCGCCGGTGTTTACCACACCATCGGGGACGAAACAGAAGTGACCTGACTACAAGTAGAGGAAGAAACAAGCAAACCCTGGGGGGCTCACCCAGGGAGGGATTCACCACTGTGAGGGTGTGGGACAGGACGGTCAGGGGTCTCGCCGACACTCACGTACAGAGGGCGAACTCTTGTCCGTGGACCCTGCCCTACACGCCATCCAAAGCGATGACACCCCAAGCAGTGGACCGGCTTTGATCCCGGCCGGGAAGGGCGGAAACTCAGATGGGACTAGAAAAATCCATCTGGACCACGACAGAAAATGAGACTCTACAGAGGAAACTCAGATGGGACAAGAAAAATCCATCTGGAATGTGTCAGGAACTGCCGCTCTACACAGAAGTTCAAGTGGAGGAAGTGAGGCACGCGACACACCGCGGCAGACCGCAGGACGGGACAGGAAACGCCAACCACTGTATCTACTGCATCGTCCACCCTGATGCCGGGCACCGATTGGTGGAGGTGGTGATGGACCACGAGCCACCCGGGATCTCGACGAATGCTGACTAGTTTTTGTTTTTGCCATTGTATCTTGTTAATAATTTCTGCTGCCTTTTTAGTATGTACAAATATTTCTTTTTGTTCACAAGTTGTATTTTCCCCAACTTCCCCCCCCCTTTTTTTATTATTATTAAGCGGCCATGTATCTTATTATTATATATGTTGTATGTGCTGCCCTGCGCAAGAGTTTAACAGTTGAAGCAACAAGTATGTAAATCTATTCCAGGCTTGAAGATACTAACACTAGGGAACCTAAGCAGAAATTAGCCAGGGCAAGCAACACCATTGCATAACCTTTCAAACCTCCGACTGTGTACCCTCATCTAACTCCCTAAAGTGACGCTCTCCGACAAGCTCCTGCTAAGGCACTCTTTCTCTCCTTCATATCTACATTCACCTTTCCGTTTCCGTATCCTTAGATAGCCGCTTAGGTATTATAAATATTACCAGACTATGGTAGGATGTGAGGTGCATACTTTACACCGCAGTAGCTATTTTTCTCAGGTTGGGCACTCGCTATTATCATCCACTGTGAACATCGATTGTGTATGGCATGGAAGCTTTGGTCCTGGCGGGAGGTGTAGTGATGGGTTGTCAGACCACAGCTTACATCGCAAGGAAGGCCAGACTGACCCGACATTAGGGGGGTCAAGTGTAAGGGTATCCCCCGCGGGTGCTCAAGGGTGTTACAAATCAACTAGCTCCCCTTCCCATGTCACACGGCCAACAAACATGTAAGAAGGCACCAGCCGACTCTCTCCCAATATACACAATATCCTACACCGCAGAGGAAGGCCAGTCTTGACCCGACATTAGGGGGATCAAGTGTAGGGTAACTCTCACGGTTGACCAAGGGTTATAAATCAGCCAGGCTCTCCTCCCATGTGACACGGCACCACAACAAACATGTAAGAAGGCACCAGCCGACTCTCTCCCAATATACAATAACCTACATCGCTGAAGAAGCCCAGGCTTGACCCGACATTAGGGAGGTCAAGTGTAGGGTAACTCTCACAGCTGACCAAGGGTTATAAATCAGCCAGGCTCACCTCTCATGTCATTACCCCATCTGATGACTTTCCCAGAAGATACAAATTATAGTCTCTGAAAAAGTCCAGACCTGACCCTACATTAGCGAGGGCAAATGTAAGGAGATCCTTCGCCGCCCCCCCCCCCCGATCAGCTCAACCTGACGGCTGGTCTTCCAATATATAGGAGCGTCCGAGCCCTCCCTCAGAGTGTGTCTTGAACAAGAGGAATACTTCTACGTCCTGATCCTGCTCGAGAAAGCCATACTTTAAGTGCTCGCGAAGTCTGTGGAATCCATCGTGACAAGTGCTGTCAACTCCGATGTAACAGTAAGTGCTGGCTGTAGACTGTGAAAGTGCAGTGATCGAACCTCCCCAGCGATCGACTTAGTGAAGTGCCCATTCTAGTGGCGAGTTAGGTTACTCTGAGAATACCATAGTCTACCTCCTCCATTAATATCTGAAACCCCCCATTAATCCCCCTATTTAACTAGTAAATAAAACTATAACAGGCATTGGTGTTTTATATACTACACTTGTACTGTGCCTGTGTTAATACTCACAGTCATTGACATCACACCCTCGAGACCGCTACCATTTCCTCTTTATATAATACTTTTACTACTATAAACTCCTAACACACCTCTTCATGTGAGATTTTTGTCTCATTACCATAGCATAATTTGAATGTACTTCAATTACTTCAATGTACAGAATATTCCTCCGGCGGGGCAATCCGCGTATTTGCGAATCCGTGAATGCTAAACCCGCGTATGTGAAGGGCCGACTGTATATACAGTGACCCTCCGTTAACGAGCTCAATCCGTTCCAGAAGGTCGTTCGTTAACAGAAAAGTTCGTTAACGAAACCATTGTTTCAATGGTTTTTGGAGTAGTGGTTTCCAGCTCACCGAAAATTTCCTAAATTCAACAAAAATGGTAGAAAAAGTTCACTTACTTTCCGGGTGTGTATATGAAACTTCCCTGGATGATGATGATGATGATGATGGGATTTAGAATGGAAATTTGGGGAGAAGGAAGAAGAAGGCATTGAGTAGGAAGAGAAGTCACCCCATGAAGCCATTTCACCCATAAAATTTTAGCTCTCTTGGTGCTTAATTGAATTGACTGCTAAATCAACACTGCACTGCATATATTGTCCAATATATAAATATTTCAAAAGCCAATAATTTGGCCGACTTTGCAAGAAAAAAAGCGTTTAGTTGAAGAGAGAGTCTCAAGCAAAGATGTTACACTCCAGTGAAAACAGAGAGAGACTAACTCCTGTTTGCTGTGTTAAGAGGCTGGATGCCGCGCATTAAACTAGTCACTTTACCTTCAATTATGTTCAATAATTGTTAAAATGACTAAAAATTGAATATTAAACTTTTAAAATTATTGAATAGTATAAACTTCTTGATATTTACTAAAATAGTAAGGAATTTAAGCCCTAGAACCGATTAATGTATTGGCGGATTGATACTAAAGCTGGTTGCCCGGTCAGTGCAAGCGAAAACATGTTGAGGTCGGTTCGTAAGAAGTTCGTTAAGCGAAATTTTTTTCGTTAAACGAATTGAAGATCCTTATGGAAGGCAGTTCGTTAATCGAAATTACGTTAACCGAGGTGTTCGTTAAACGAGGGGTCACTGTATATATATATATATATATATATATATATATATATATATATATATATATATATATATATATATATATATATATATATA
>NW_024723682.1:0-14109 GCF_018991925.1 Homarus americanus
GTGTCAGAGGTGTACCTGGGAGTGTCTGAGGTGTACCTGGGATTGTCTGAGGTACCTGGGAGTGTCAGGGAGAACCAGGAGTGAAAGAGGTGTCCCTGGGAGGTCAGAGGTGTAAGGGGGAGTCTGAGGCACCTGGCAGTGTCGGAGGTGTACCTGGGAGTGTCAGAGGTGTACCTGGGAGATCAGAGGTACCTGGGAGGTACTTTACCCTAACCCAACCCAACCCTCTAACACTGAAAATAAGTGTTTTGAAAAGAATTTGCTTTCTCCGTGAAAAGAAGGTAGAAATAAGTAAAATACACTGATTTTCATCTAAAACTGAGTGTTTTTGTGAAAAGAAGAAAACTAACTTCCAAAACTGTGTTCTTCAACAGAAAACAAGGCTCATCCTAAAAATAAGTACAACTTACTAAAAAACAGTGTTTTTTAAAGGAAATTCAGCGTTTTTCCGTGAGTGTTGAGAAAAGAAGTAAAAACTAAGTAAAATACACCATTTTTCATCTAAAATTGAGTGTTTCCAGAAAAGAAGTAAACAAACTGAAATTCACCTAACCTAACCTCAACCAAACCTAACCCAACCTAACCAAACCTAACCTAACCTAACGTAACCCAACCTAACCTAACCTAATCTAATCTAACCCAACCCAATCCCAACCCAACCTAACGCAACCTAAACTAACCTAACCCAACCTAACCCAACCCAACCAACCCAACCCAACCCAACCCAACCCAACCAAACCTAATCCCAACCCAACCCAACCTAACCTAACTTAACTCTTCTTATTCTCTTTGTTCAAATCTAACTAATCTCTCAACACTGAAAATCAAGCTTGAAAAGAATAAATAGTTTTCAGAAAAAGAAGATAAAAAAAAGTAAAATACATTGGTTTTATCTAAAACAGAGTGATTTCTAAAAGAAGCAACTAACTAAATTCAGTCTCAATCCTAGATTCTGGCTCTAATTCAAATTCTAATTTAACCCACTTGTCTTTGTTCTGTTCTACCTATTCCCAATCTAATCCTAGGTCCCAGCATTCCCAATTCCAATTCTATTCTATTCTATTTGGTTCTGTCTCCAATCCTGTAATCTACCTGGTTCTAATTTGTTCTAACCCAACCTCCAACTCCAATCCCCAACACTGAAAATCAGTGTTTTGAAAAAAGAAATTGCTGTTTTCGTGAAAAAAGATGAAAATAAGTCAAATACATTGGTTTTCATCTAAAACTGAGTGTTGTGAAAAGAAGTAAAACTAACTAGTTCATTTTATCCAAACCCAACCCAACCCAGGTTAGGTTGGGCTAGGTTAGGTTAGGTTAGGTTAGGTTGGGTTAGGTTAGGTTAGGTTAGCTAGGCTAGGTTAGGTTTGCTGCTAGGTTAGGTTAGGTTCGGTTAGGTTAGGTTAGGTTAGGTTAAGCAGTTAGGGCTAGGTTGGCTGGGTTGAAGTTGGCTTCTGCTGGGTTGGGCTAGATTAGCTTAGGTTAGGGTTAGGTTAGCTAGGTTAGGCTAGGTTGAAGAAGGTTAGCTAGGCTAGGTTGTCAGGCTAGGTTAGTGTTGAATTCTAGATTAGCTGGTCGGGTTGGGTTGGGCTTGGGTTATTAGGTTGGGTTAGGTTAGGTTAGGTTAGGTTAGGTTAGGTTAGGTTAGGTTAGGTTAGGTGAATTTCAGTTAGTTTTACTTTTCACGAAAAACACTCAGTTTTTGATGAAAACCAATGTATTTTACTTATTTTTATCTTCTTTTCACGAAAAACACTCAGTTTTTGATGAAAACCAATGTATTTTACTTATTTTTATCTTCTTTTCACGAAAAACGCTTAATTTTTTTCAAAACACTGATTTTCAGTGTTAGAGTTAGGTTAGGTTAGGTTAGGTTAGGTTAGGTTAGTACACTCCAGGTACACCTCTCATACTCCCAGATACACACTGACACTCCCAGGCACACCTCTGACACCCAGGCACACCTCAGACACTTAGGCACCCCTCTACACTCCCCAGGTACACCCTCACACTCCCAGGTCCTCCTGTAGACACCCCTGGCATTCCTCTGACACCCCAGGCACACCTCCGATACTCCCAGGTACTCCTCTGACACTCTTTGTTCACCTCTGAGACTCCTAGTACACCTCTGACACCCCTGGTATACCTGATATTCCCAGGCACACTGATACTTCCATGTACACCTTGAGACCCCAGGTAATTCACTGACACCCTGGCATACCCAGACATTCCAGCACCCTGTGACACTCCCCAGGCACACCTCTCATACCCCCCAGGCAGACCTCTGACACCCCTAGTACACCTCTGACACTCCCAGATACACCCTCAGACACTCCCTGGCACACCTCTGACACTCCCAGGTGCATCTCTGACACTCCCAGGTACACCTCTGACACTCCAAGGCACAATTCCTGACACCCCAGTACACCTCCGACACTGCCAGGTACACCTCAGACACCCCCACACCTCTGACACTCCCAGGCACACCTCTGACACTTCCAGGTACATATCTGACTCTTCGAGGCAATTCCTGACTGCCAGGTACACCCTCTGAAATCCCAGGTACTCCTGTTACAATCCCAGGTACTTCTCTGACACCCCAGGTTTCTGACATCTTGCACACCTCCGATATTCCCAGGTACACTCCCAGGCACATTCTCCGATACTCCCAGGACATTTTTGCACCCCAGGCACTCTCACTGACACTCCCTGCCAGCACCTGGACATTCTCAGGCACCCCCAGGCTGTGCCATATGCTACTTCAGACACCCCAGGCACACCCCAGACACTCCCAGGTACTCCCCAAACACCCTCACACCTCTGACACTCCACTGACACTCCTGACAGGCATTTCTGACACTCTCACACTCCAGGCACACCCCCACCCCTGGCCACCTCAACACCCAGGCACACTCACACTCCACCTGACACCCCAGGCACAACTCCCAGACAGCCCCAGGCACACCTCACATCACAGGCACACCTCCCACACCCCTGACCTCCTGTGACTCCCCCTGACACTTGCACTCAGGCACACTACATCCTTGCACACTCACCCCAGGACCTCCCAGGTACAAACACCCCAGGCACACCATCTGACACTGCACCTCTGACACCCCAGGCACACCTACCTACCGACACTCTCCCAGGCACACCACCCTGACACTCACTTCCACTGGCTCTGCACACCTCTGACACTTAGGTACCTCTTTTTCACTTCGAACATTTTTCAATTCCAGGCACCTGTCGACACTGCTGGTACACCTCTGGAGCTTAGGTATTCCCTCTGACACTCCCAGGTACATTCCGACCCCAGGCACAATCTTTGCACACTCCCACACCTCTGACACTCATTTACCCACTAACATTCTGACATCCCAGGCATTCTCTTTCACCTCCCACACTGGTACCTGGCACCTCTGACAGCCTCTGACACTCCCATGCACACCTGACACTCCCAGGCACTCCACTCTCTGACACCTGGCACACTGTTGACACTGCCAGGTACACCTGATTTCAGGTACATCCCGACATCTCAGGCATTTCTGTGACACTCTCACACCTTGACGTTCTAGTATTACTTATCATCTTAGGTATCTCTGACATCTCAGGTATAGCACCTTCTGAAAATCCCCAGGTACTCACACCTGACACCCAGGTACTTGACACTCCCAGGCACTTCTACATTCTCAGGTACTCTCTGGACACCCCGGGCACACATTCGCCACCACAGCATCTGACACCTCCAGGGCCTTCCTGACATCCTTAGTACACCTCTGACACTGCAGTTGCTCACACTTCCAGGTACTTCTGAAACCCCAGGCTACTCTCAGCCACCTTCTGACAATCCAGCACCCCAGGCAGTATCGCTGACACTTCCAGTAGTGCTGATTACCTGGGCACACACCCTGACACTAGGTACACCTGACACCCCAGTGTACCTGGAGTGTCAGAGGGTACCTGTGAGTGTCGGAGGTGCACCTGGGAGTGTAAGAAGTACCTGGGAGTGTCGGAGGTACCTGGGAGTGTCGGAGGTGTACCTGGGAGTTCACAGGTGTACCTGGGAATGTCAGAGGTATACCAGGAGTGTCAGTGAAGCACCTGGGAGTCTCGTAGTACCTGGGAGTATCGGAGATGTACCTGGGAATATCAGAGGTACCTGGGAATATCGGAGGTGTAACAGGGAGTGTCAGAGGTGTACCTGGGAGTTTCAGAGGTGAACCAGGGAGTGTCAGAGGTGTACCTGGGAGTGTCTCGGATGTACCTGGGAGTGTCAGAGGTGTACCTGAGAGGGTCGGAGGTGTTCCTGGGAGTGTCAGAGGTGTACTTGGGAGTGTCAGAGGTATACCTGGAAGTGTCAGCGATGTACCTGGGAGTGTCAGAGGAGTACCTGGGATTGTCAGAGGTGTACCTGGCAGTGTGAGAAGTGTACCTGGGAGTGTCAGAGGTGTACCTGGGAGGTGGAGAAGTGTACCTGGGAGTGTCAGAGGTGTACCTGGGAGTGTCGGAGGTGTACCTGGGAGGTCAGAGGTGTACCAGGAATGTCAGTGAGTACTTGGGAGTGTCAGAGGTGTACCTGGGAGGTCAGAGGTGTACCTGAGAGTGTCGGAGGTGTACCTGGAGGTCAGAGGTGTACCTGGGAGTGTCGGAGGTGTACCTGGGAGTGTAAGAAGTGTACCTGGGAGTGTCAGAGGTGTACTTGGCAGTGTCGCAGGTGTACCTGGGAGTGTGAGAAGTGTACCTGGGAGTGTCGGAGGTGTACCTGGGAGTGTAACAGGAGTACCTGGGATTTTCAGAGGTGTACCTGGCAGTGTCAGAGATGTACCTGGGAGTGTCAGAGATGTACCTGGGAGTGTTAGAGGTGTACCTGGGAGCGTCAGAGGTGTAAGGGGGAGTGTCTGAGGTGTACCCGGGAGTGTCGGAGGTGTACCTGGGAGTCGGAGGTGTACCTGGCAGTGTCAGCGGTGTACCTGGGAGGCCAGAGGTGTACCAGGGAATGTCAGTGGAGCAACCTGGGAGTGTCAAGGGTGTACCTGGGAGTGTCAGAGGTGTACCTGGAAGTGTCAGAGGTGTACCTGGGAGTGTCAGCGGAGTACCTGGGAGTGTTAGAGGTGTACCTGAGAGTGTAAGAAGTTTACCTGGGAGTGTCAGAGGTGTACTTGGCAGTGTCGGAGGTGTACCTGGGAGGTCAGAAGTGTACCTGGGAGCATCAGTGTACCTGGGAGTGCTAGAGGTGTACCTGGGAATGTCAGAGAATACCAGGAGGTCAGTGAAGTACCTGGGAGTCTCGAAGGTGCACCTGGGAGTATCGGAGGTGTACCTGGGAGTATCGGAGGTGTACCTGGAATATCGGAGGTACCTGGTAGTGTCGGAGGTGTACCTGGGAGTGTAAGAAGTGTACCTGAAGTGTCGGAGGTGTACCTGGGAGGTCAGAGGTGCACAGGAATATCTGTGGAGTACTTGGGAGTGTCAGAGGTACCTGGGAGTGTCAGAGGTGTACCTGGGAGTGTCAGAGGTGTACCTGAGAGTTTAAGAAGTTTACCTGGGAGTGTCAGGAGGTGTACTGGCAGTGTCGGAGGTGTACCTGGGAGTGTGAGAAGTGTACCTGGGAGCATCAGAGGTGTACCTGGGAGGTCAGAGGTGTACCTGGGAATGTCAGAGGAATACCAGGGAGGTCAGTGAAGCACCTGGGAGTCTCAAGGTGTACCTGGGAGTATCGGAGGTGTACCTGGGAATATCGGAGGTGTACCTGGGAACATCGGAGGTGTACCTGGGAGGTCAGAGGTACCTGGGAGTGTCGGAGGTGTACCTGGGAATGTCAACAGGAGTTGGGATTTTCAGAGGTGTACCTGGCAATCAGAGGTGTACCTTGGAGTGTCAGATTTGTACCTGGAAGTGTCAGAGGTGTACCTGGGAGGTCAGAGATGCACTGGGAGGCCAGAGGTGTACCAGGGAGTGTCTGAGGTGTATCTGGGAGGTGTCAGAGGTGTACCAGGGAGTCGGAGGTGTACCTGGCAGTGTCAGCGGTGTACCTGGGAGTGTCAGAGGTGTATCAGGGAATGTCGTGTGAGACCTGGGAGTGTTAATGGTACCTGGAAGTGTCAGAGGTGTACCTGAGGTGTCGGAGGTGTACCTGGGAGTGTAAGAAGTTACCTGGGAGTGTCAAAGGAGATATGTACCTGGAAGTGTCACAGAGGTGTACCTGGGGAGGCCAGAGATGTACCTGGGAGTGTCAGGGGAGGTGTACCAGGAGTGTCTGGTGTATCTTGGGAGGCCAGAGGTGTACCACGGAGTCGGAGGTGTACCTGCAGTGTCAGCGGTGTACTACCTTGGGAGTGTTGGGGAGGTGTACCAGGAATACTGTGGAGTACTCTGGGAGGCCAAAGGTGTACCTGGGAGGCCGAGGTGTACCTGGGAGTATCGGAGGTGTACCTGGGAGTATCAGAGGTGTACCTGGGAGGTCATGGTGTACCTGGGAGTGCTGAGGTACCTGGAAGTGTCAGAGGTCTACCTGGCAGTGTCAGCGGAATACCTGGGAGTGTTAGGGAGGTGTATCAGGGAGTGACAAAGGAGTACCTTGGGAGGTTGGTGGGAGGTTTACCAGGAAATGTTAGTGGAGTAAATGAGAGCGTCGGAGGTACCTGGGAGTGTAAGAAGGTACCTGGGAGTGTCAGACGTGTACTTACAGTGTCGCAGGTGTACCTGGGAGGTGAGAAGGTACCTGGGAGTGTCGGAGGTGTACTTGGAGGTAACAGAGCACCTGGGATTTTTGAGAGGCCTGGGCAGTGTTAGGAGATGTACCTGGGAGTGTCAGAGATGTACCTGGGAGGTTCGAGGAAGATCTGGAGCTGGAGGTACCTGGGAGTTTGGTGTACCTGGCAGTGTCAGGCAGGACCTGGGAGTGTCAGAGGTGTACCAGGAATGTCAGTGGGAGTACCTGGGAGGTCAAGGGTGTACCTGGGAGTGCAGAGGTGTACCTGAAGCAAGCTTGAGGAGTACTCTGGGAGTGTCAGCGGAGTACCTGGGAGGTTAGGAGGCATCAGGGGAGTGAAAGAGGAGCACCTAGGAGTGTCAGAGGTGTACCAGGAATGTTGTGAGTAAATGAGAGTGTCAGGAGGTGTACCTGGGAGGCTGGGGATGTGTACCTGGAGCAAGGTGTACCTGGGAGGTCAGAGGCACCTGAGAAGGTCGGAGGTGTTCCTGGAGGTCAGAGGTACCTGGTAGTGTCGGAGGTGTACCTGGAGCAGTGTACCTGAGTGTCGGAGGTGTACCTGGGAGCAAGCCAGGAGGTACCAGGGAATATCTGTGGAGCATTGGGAGTGTCAGAGGTGTACCTGGAGTGCTGGGAGGTGTAACGGAGAGTGTAAGAAGTGTACCTGGGAGTGTCAGAGGTGTACTTGGCAGTGTCGGAGGTGTACTTGGGAGTGTGGAGAAGGTACCTGAGTATCAGGAGGTGTGCCTGGAGTGTTGGGGAGGTGTACCTGGGAATGTCAGAGGAATACCAGGAGTGTCAGTGAAGTACCTGGGAGTCCCTGAAGGTGTACCTGGGAGCATCGGAGGTGTGTACCTGGGAATATCGGAGGTGTACCTGGGAATATCGGAGGTGTACCTGGGAGTGTCAGAGGTACCTGGGAGTGTTTGAGGTACCTGGAATGTAACAGGAGTACTTGGATTTTCAGAGGTGTACCTGGCAGTCAGAGGTGGCCTGGAGTGTCAGATTTGAAAACTGGAAGTGTCAGAGGATGTACCTGGGAGGCCGAGGTGTACCTGGGAGTGTCGGAGGTGCACCAGGGAGCCGAGGTGTACCTGGGAGTGTCAGAGGTGTACCTGGGGAGTGTTGGAGGTGTACCTGGGAGTGTGAGAAGTGTACCTGGGGAGTTTCAGCGGTGTACCTGGGAGGTCAGAGGTGTACCTGGAAGTGTCAGGAGGTGTACCTGCAGTGTCAGCGGGAGTACCTGGGAGTGTCAGAGGTGTACCAGGGAGGTCTGTGGAGTACCTGGAAAGTCAAAGGTACCTGGGAGCATCGGAGGTGTGGGCATGGAGGTTAGAGGAGGCACTCAGGTCATGTGTACCTGGGAGTGCTGAGGTGCCTGGGAGTGTCTGAAGTGTACCTGGGATTGTCTGAGGTGTACCTGGGAGTGTCTGAGGTGTACCTGGGAGGCCAGAGAAGTACCAGGAGGTCACAGGAGGACCAGGGAGTGTGAGATGTGTACCTGGAGTGTGAGAGGTGTACCTAGGGAGTGTCTGAAGTGTACCTGGGAGGCCAGAGGTGAACCTGGGGAGTGTCTGGAGGGTGTACCTGGGAGGTCGGAGGTGGGTACCTGGGAGTGTCAGAGGTGTACCTGGGAATGTCAGAGGCATACCAGGAGGTCAGTGAAGCACCTGGAGTCTCAATGTGTACCTGGGAGTATCGGAGATGTACCTGGGATTATCAGAGGTGTACCTGGGGAATATCGGAGTGTAACAGAGTGTCAGAGGTGTACCTGGGAGTTTCAGATGTGAACCTAGGAGTGTCAGAGGTGTACCTGGAGTGTTCCTGGATGTACTTGGGAGTGTCAGAGGTATACCTGGAAGTGTTGGGGCGATGTACCTGGGAGCAGTTGGGGAGGAGTACCTGGGATTGTCAGAGGTGTACCTGGCAGGGAGAAGTGTACCTGGGAGTTTCAGAGGTGTACTGGGAGTGTGAAGTGTACCTGGGAGTGTCAGAGGTGTACCTGAGCCGGAGGTGTACCTGGGAGCAAGCCAGAGGTGTACCAGGAATGTCAGTGGAGTACTTGGGAGTGTCAGGAGGTGTACTGGGAGTGTCAGAAGGCCTGAGAGTGTCGGAGGTGTACCTGGGAGTGTCAGAGGTGTACCTGGGAGTGTCGTGGAGGTGTACCTGGGAGGTAAGAAGTGTACCTGGGAGCAAGTCAGGGGAGGTGTACTTGGCAGTGTCGCAGCAGTACCTGGGAGTGTAAGAAGTGCACCCATGGGAGCAAGGTCGGAGGTGTACCTGGGAGTGTAACAGAGTACCTGGGATTTTTCAGAGGTGTACCTGGCAGCAACAGAGATGTACCTGGGGAGTGTCAGTGAGAGAGATGTACCTGGGGAGTGTTAGAGGTGTACCTGGGGAGCGTCAGAGTGTAAGGGGGCAGGGAGTGTCTGAGGTGTACCTGGGAGGCGTGGAGGTGTACCTGGGAGTCGGAGGTGTACCTGGCAGTGTCAGCGGTGTACCTGGGGAGCAAGTTGTGAGGTAAAAATACCAGGAATGTCAGGAGTACCTGGGAGGCCGGGAGGGTGTACCTGGGAGTGTCAGGTGTACCTGGAAGTGTCAGAGGTGTACCTGGGAGGTCAGCGGAGTACCTGGGAAAGGAGGTATCAGGAGTGAAAGAGGAGTACCTTAGGAGGCCGAGGTGTACCAGGAATGTTAGGTGGAGTAAATGAGTGTCAGAGGTGTACCTGGGAGTGTCAGAGGTAAAAAATGGGAGTGTCAGGAGGTGCACCTGGAGTGTCTGAGGTGTACTCTAGAGCATCGGAGGTGTACCTGGAGCATCAGGAGGTACCTGGGAGTGTCAGCGGTGTACCTGGGAGTGTCAGAGTTGTACCTGGAAGTGTCGGAGGTGTTCCTGGCAGTCTCAGCGGAGTACCTGGGAGTGTTAGAGGTGTATCAGGGAATGAAAGAGGAGTACCTAGGAGTGTCAGAGGTGTACCAGGGAATGTTAGTGGAGTAAATGAGAGTGTCAGAGATGTACCTGGGAGTGTCAGAGGTGTACCTGGGAGTGTCGGAGGTGTACCAGGGAGTGTCAGAGGTGTACCTGGGAGTGTCAGAGGTGTACCTGGGAGTGTCGGAGGTGTACTTGGGAGTATGAGAAGTGTACTTGGGAGTGTTTGGGGTGTACCTAGGAGTGTCTGGGGTGTACCTGGGAGTGTCTGAGGTGTACCTGGGAGTGTCAAAGGTGTACCTGGGAGTGTCAGAGGTGTACCTGGGAGTGTCTGAAGTGTACCTGGGAGTGTCAGAGAAGTACCAGGGAGTGTCACAGGAGGACCAGGGAGTGTGAGAGGTGTACCTGTGAGTGTGAGAGGTGTACCTAGGAGTGTCTGAGGTGTACCTGGGAGTGTCAGAGGTGAACCTGGGAGTGTCTGAGGTGTACCTGGGAGTGTCTGAGGTGTACCTGGGAGTGTGAGAAGTGTACCTGGGAGTGTTTGGGGTGTACCAGGGAGTGTCTGGGGGTGTACCAGGGAGTGTCTGAGGTGTACCTGGGAGTGTCATAGGTGTACCTGGGAGTGTCAGAGGTACCTGAGCCAGGTGTACCCAGGCGTCAGTGAGTACCTGGGAGGTCAGAGGTGCACCTGGGAGTGTCAGAGGTGTACCTGGGAGTGTCGGAGGTGTACTTGGGAGTGTGAGAAGTGTACTTGGGAGTGTTTGGGGTGTACCTGGGAGTGTCTGGGGTGTACCTGGGAGTGTCTGAGGTGTACCTGGCAGTGTCTGAGGTGTACCTGGGAGTGTCATAGGTGTACCTGGGAGTGTCAGAGGTGTACCTGGGAGTGTCGGAGGTGTACCTGGGAGTGTCAGAGGTGTACCTGAGAGTGTCGGAGGTATACAGGAGGTCAGTGAAGCACCTTGGAGTCTCAAAGGTGTACCTGGGAGCATCGGAGGTACTGGGAATACGGAGGTGTACCTGGGAATATCGGAGGTGTACCTGGAGTGGCTGAGGCACCTTGGGAGTGTCGGAGGTACCTGATTGTAAACAGAGTACCTGGGATTTTCAGAGGTGCACTCAGCAGCTCGAGTGTGCACTGGAGAGTCAGATATGTACCTGGAAGTGTCAGAGGCACCTGGGAGGTCAGAGGTGTAAGGGGAGTGTCTGTGGTGTACCTGGCAGTGGTCGGAGGTGTACCTGGGAGGCCAGAGGTGTACCTGGGAATGTCAGAGGTATACCAGGGAGTGTCAGTGAAGTACCTGGGAGTCCTTCAAAGGTGTACCTGGGAGGCACGGAGATGCACCTGGGAATATCAGAGGTGTAACGGGAATATCGTGGAGGTGTACCAGGTGTGGAGTGTCAGAGGTGAACCTGGGGAGTCTCTGCAGAGGTGAACCAGAGCAAGCCGGAGGTGTACCTGGGAGTGTCGGAGGTGTACCTGGCTGTGTCAGAGGTGTACTTGGGAGTGTCAGAGGTATACCTGGAAGTGTCAGCGATGTACCTGGGAGTGTCAGAGGAGTACCTGGGATTGTCAGAGGTGTACCTGGCAGTGTGAGAAGTGTACCTGGGAGTTTCAGAGGTGTACCTGGGAGTGTGAGAAGTGTACCTGGGAGTGTCAGAGGTGTACCTGGGAGTGTCGGAGGTGTACCTGCGAGTGTCAGAGGTGTACCAGGGAATGTCAGTGAGTACTCTGGGAGGTCAGAGAGGCAGTGGCCCTGGGAGGACAGAAGCAAAATTTGAGAGGTCGGAGGTGTACCTGGGAGTGTCAGAGGTGTACCTGGGAGTGTCGGAGGTGTACCTGGGAGTGTAAGAAGTGTACCTGGGAGTGTCAGAGGTGTACTTGGCAGTGTCGCAGGTGTACCTGGGAGTGTGAGAAGTGTACCTGGGAGTGTCGGAGGTGTACCTGGGAGTGTAACAGGAGTACCTGGGATTTTCAGAGGTGTACCTGGCAGTCAGAGGTGTACCTCGGAGTGTCAGATATGTACCTGGAAGTGTTAGGAGGTGTACCTGGGGAGCGTCAGAGGTGCGGGGAGGTCTGAGGTGCACCCGGGAGTGTCGAAGGTGTACCTGGGAGTCGGAGGTGTACCTGGCATTGTCAGCAGTGTACCTGGGAGTGTCAGAGGTGTAACAGGGAATGTCAGTGGAGTACCTGGGAGTGTCAAAGGTGTACCTGGGAGTGTCAGAGGTGTACCTGGGAGTGTCAGAGGTGTACCTGGGAGTGTCAGCGGTGTACCTGGGAGTGTTAGAGGTGTATCAGGGAGTGAAAGAGGAGTACCTAGGAGTGTCAGAGGTGTACCTGGGAGTGTCGGAGGTGTACCTGGGAGTATCGGAGGTGTACCAGGGAGTGTCAGAGGTGTACCTGGGAGTGTCAGAGGTGTACCTGGGAGTGTCTGAGGTGTAACTGGGAGTATCGAAGGTGTACCTGGGAGTATCAGAGGTGTACCTGGGAGTGTCAGCGGTGTACCTGCGAGTGTCAGAGGTGTACCTGGAAGTGTCGGAGGTGTACCTGGCAGTCACAGCGGAGTACCTGGGAGTGTTAGAGATGTATCAGGGAGTGAAAGAGGAGTACCTAGGAGTGTCAGAGGTGTACCAGGGAATGTTAGTGGAGTAAATGAGAGTGTCAGAGGTGTACCTGGGAGTGTCAGAGGTGTACCTGGGAGTGTCGGAGGTGTACCAGGGAGTGTCAGAGGTGTACCTGGGAGTGTCAGAGGTGTACCTGGGAGTGTCGGAGGTGTACTTGGGAGTATGAGAAGTGTACTTGGGAGTGTTTGGGGTGTACCTAGGAGTGTCTGGGGTGTACCTGGGAGTGTCTGAGGTGTACCTGGGAGTGTCAAAGGTGTACCTGGGAGTGTCAGAGGTGTACCTGGGAGTGTCTGAAGTGTACCTGGGAGTGTCAGAGAAGTACCAGGGAGTGTCACAGGAGGACCAGGGAGTGTGAGAGGTGTACCTGTGAGTGTGAGAGGTGTACCTAGGAGTGTCTGAGGTGTACCTGGGAGTGTCAGAGGTGAACCTGGGAGTGTCTGAGGTGTACCTGGGAGTGTCTGAGGTGTACCTGGGAGTGTGAGAAGTGTACCTGGGAGTGTTTGGGGTGTACCAGGGAGTGTCTGGGGGTGTACCAGGGAGTGTCTGAGGTGTACCTGGGAGTGTCATAGGTGTACCTGGGAGTGGGAGTGTCAGGGGTGTACCAGGAAGTGTCAGGTGGAGTACCTGGGAGTGTCAGAGGTGTACCTGGAGTGTCAGGAGGTACCTGGAGTGTCGGAGGTGTACTCTGGGAGTGTGGAGAAGTGGTTTGGGAGTGTCAGAGGTGTACCTGGGAGTGTCAGAGGTGTACCTGGGAGTGTCAGAGGTGTAACTGGGTATGTCAGAGGTGTACCAGGGAGTGTCAGTGGAGTACCTGGGAGTCTCAAAGGTGTACCTGGGAACATCGGAGGTGTACCTGGGAGTGTCAGAGGTGTACCAGGGAATGTCAGTGAATTACTTGGTTGTGTCAGAGGTGTACCTGGGAGTATCGGAGGTGTACCTGGGAACATCGGAGGTGCACCTGGGAATATCGGAGGTGTACCTGGGAGTGTCAGAGGTGTACCTGGGAGTGTCGGAGGTGTACCTGGGATTGTAACAGGAGTACCTGGGATTTTCAGAGGTGTACCTGGCAGTCAGAGGTGTACCTCGGAGAGTCAGATATGTACCTGGAAGTGTCAGAGGTGTACCTGGGAGTGTCAGAGGTGTAAGGGGGAGTGTCTGAGGTGTACCTGGCAGTGTCGGAGGTGTAGTTGGGAGTGTCAGAGGTGTACCTTGGAGTGTCAGAGGTGTACCTGGGAGTGTCAGAGATGCACCTGGGAGTGTCAGAGGTGTACCAGGGAGTGTCTGAGGTGTATCTGGGAGTGTCAGAGGTGTACCAGGGAGTGTCAGAGGTCTACCTGGGAGTATGAGAGGTGTACCTGGGAGTGTCACAGGAGTGCCTGGGAATGTCACAGGTATACCAGGGAGTGTCAGTGAATTACCTGGGAGTCTCAAAGGTGTACATGGAAGTATCGGAGGTGTACCTGGGAATATCGGAGGTGCACCTGGGAATATCGGAGGTATACCAGGGAGTGTCAGAGGTGTACCTAGGAGTCTCAGAGGTGAACCAAAGAGTGTCAGAGGAGTACCTGGGAGTATCGGAGGTGTACCTGGGAGTGTCAGAGAAGTACCAGGGAGTGTCACAGGAGGACCTGGGAGTGTGAGAGGTGTACCTGGGAGTGTAAGAGGTGTACCTAGGAGTGTCTGAGGTGTACCTGGGAGTGTCAGAGGTGTACCTGGGGGAGTGTCAGATGTGTATCTGGGAGTATGAGAGGTGTACCTGGGAGTGTACCTAACCTAACCTGGGTCCCAATCCTAACACTGAAAATCAGTATGGAAAAAATTGCTGCTTTTTCAGAAAAGAAGATAAAAA
>NW_024723683.1:0-7988 GCF_018991925.1 Homarus americanus
GGGTAATTAATGATAACCAGCGCCATTCTTCAAGCTATTTTTTTATTGTATTAAACTGATGCATTGTTTGTTTATTAAGATAACAAGGAAGTTTGAGACTGTCAGCTTCTTACACTAATACTACCAGCATAGTTTCCACCAAAAGCTGTCGTCTTATTTATAACATTTGAAGAACAAAGACACTACTAGGAATCTTTTGTTTAGTGTTACGACAGACACTCCCACTAATTAAAAACATACCTGTTTTGAATGGACACACACACAAACACACATACTCTCTCTCTCTCTCAAAATAACCGTGTGAGTCAGCGAGTGTATTTCCTTTAAACTCAGCAACAAAGGTCAGACAGGACAGACAAAACACCATTGTTGCCTTGATCATGTATTTCGCATTTAGATTTTGCAGCGACCATTGCAGCCTGGCGTCCTTCAACAAATATGTTTCAATCAGTCGTTGTCAGTAGTGTTAGCGAGGGAACACGTAACGAGTTTAGTGTTGTGTCTCTTTTACTGAACTGTGATGATTACTGGTGTATTGTGTAATGATTATCGTATTTTAGTTTGGCTCGGCTCACTTCTATGGCGGAAAATGTAAAAATACGTAGCAACGATTTTTTTTAGGAAGTGTTGCTTATAATTTGGTGGAAATTAAGTTTAAAAAATGACGAATGATTAAAATGTTGTGATTAAGATTATTGTTTTGTAAGAAAAGTCTGGAAATGTAAATACTTTTGCCTGCGTTCATGAAAATGTTAAGTCTGTGTGTGTGTGTGTGTTTGTTTCATATTCGTTGCGCCTCAGTTTAATAAGTTTGTGTATTTTATAATCCACGTTACACAAACTAGAGCGAAAAACTGTCATATTTAAAAAAATGTTAATCAAACTTTCCGGTTCACCAGATGTTACTTTCCTCGAATTATTTTTCCTACCAACCCTAAAAGTTGTGTTTCAGTGTAGCGTCGTCATTAATGGTCTTGTTGGTATTCCTTGTATTAGAGAGCGTCTCTAGCGTCGTGCAGTCAGATAAACTGTACATTTATTCTTCACTATATCAGACGACAGGCATTCCATTGGGCTCTTCCCGACAAACATGCCTAAAAAAATGTCTCTCTGCATCTTCCCCTTCATAAACATATACTATATTATACAGGGAGAGTCTGTAAAGGACCCAAGTTGCCATAAACAGTTGTTTGTATAACTTCACCAGACCCAGAGCTAAAGAAACATAAGTTCCTCCTTACACTCCTTATCTAGGCATCACGCGGTGGTTCCAGGAGATAACATTTAGTACAGAAGACTTTATCATTCATGTTCCTCTTCAACACACACACACACACACACACACACACACACACACACACACGCAACACGCACACACACACACACACACACACACACACACACACACACACACACACACTCTGACACCATCGTAATTTCAAGTCATAGGAAAGGGAGAAAAAGAGAGTTTGTTAGAGTTCTCAGTTCCGGACAACAAAAGTTTATTATTAATCCTACTGACTTGTGCACGTCACGCTCTGAATTAATCTCTCTCTCTCTCTCTCATAAGCGACCGAATATCGTGAATAAGTCAATTTACAGTGTGTGTGTGTGTGTGTGTAATTTGAGCTTTATTCGTCTTTTTCATGATGATTAAATACTCCTCCCAATTGAAAAAAAAAAAGATGAGTTGATGATTTAACCTGACTGTGTACCGTACCTGGCCAGGTGGGTGACGGCGGCTCACTAAGTCAAAATGTATGAGGTATTTCCCCGTCCTACACCGAGCTGCCTTAACTCTACGCTGGTGAAAAATTTGGCGCTTCGAATTATGCAAACCAGAGGTCAAATATTGGCTCAGCTGCTCCGATTCTGCGACATCTCCTCTGATTTATGGAACATAATTGACCATTTCATGCCCTCCCCCCCACCCCCCCTCCTGCTGCTGCTCTCAATTTACGAAGAGGAGAATCTAATTTCTTCACTTTGTATTTTTTTTTATCTATTTACCTTTACTTTTTGTACCTTGATCCGTTTATTGTCTCTTGAATATAAAACACTTGACGTTTCTTATTCATTTCACATTCTGCGTTTTATATTTTGTTCACAATGTTTATATTTCTCTTCTAATCAGTGTTTGCATCTTTTTCTGACCTTGGTGTTCATTCCTGCTCTTTTTCTGACCTTGGTGTTCATTCCTACTCTTTTTCTGACCTTGGTGTTCATTCCTGCTCTTTTTCTGACTTTGGTGTTCATTCCTGCTCTTTTTCTGATCTTGGTGTTCATTCCTACTCTTTTTCTGACCTTGGTGTTCATTCCTGCTCTTTTTCTGACCTTGGTGTTCATTCCTGCTCTTTTTCTGACCTTGGTGTTCATTCCTGCTCTTTTTCTGACCTTGGTGTTCATTCCTGCTCTTTTTCTGACCTTGGTGTTCATTCCTGCTCTTTTTCTGACCTTGGTGTTCATTCCTGCTCTTTTTCTGACCTTGGTGTTCATTCCTGCTCTTTTTCTGACCTTGGTGTTCATTCCTGCTCTTTTTCTGACCTTGGTGTTCATTCCTGCTCTTTTTCTGACCTTGGTGTTCATTCCTGCTCATTTTCTTATATTGTTTGTTATATTTTTCGTCTCTAATTTCGTTATATTATTTTAGTATTGGTTGGGTTTTTGATGTTGTGTTGGTGTTCTTCTTATTCGCTCTCTCTCTCACCTTTTTCTCCATCTTTTCCTCCCCCTCCTGTTTATCCTCCTCCTCCTCTTCCTCCCCTATACCCTCAGTCAGTACTCTCGCCACCAGAGAGGACTATGACGGCATCCCAATGTAAACAAACCTTCTCTCGCGTCTATAAAATGGGGAAGGGCACATCAGCACCATAAAATCAACCCTATTGCACCATATTGCACCATAATTTAAGAAACAATAATGGTGGGCAGACAGGTAGGTGCTGATAATGTCTACTAACACTCGGATTTATGGTACAGCGGTGAAATTTTTTGTTGTTGCTTAATGGTGTGGTTGAGGAATTGTCTCTCATCTAGAGTCTATTAACCATGTCTCTCTCTCTCTCTCTCTCTCTCTCTCTCTCTCTCTCATTAAGTAGCTCAATATGTCATATTTTCACTTGGCTCGTTCACCACATACGCATTGTATTAAATTCATTTAATGTCATCTTCTTTGACTAAATGGAACAAAGTGCCAGCAACACCATTTTCGCTCTCGTAATGGCATTTTCCGGCACATCGTTGTACAAGCTTCTCGTAATTGATTTTTTTAGTTAGTGAAGCAAAATTCGTCGAAAAAACGCAGGGGCGATACATTACTCTCGTCCGGCATGACATACAAACACTTTTTGTTATAATT
The DNA here is from genome assembly GCF_018991925.1 of Homarus americanus. Lineage (NCBI taxonomy): Eukaryota > Metazoa > Arthropoda > Malacostraca > Decapoda > Nephropidae > Homarus > Homarus americanus. The sequence goes on from NW_024723683.1 coordinate 3,359, forward strand.
TATTGTTATATATATATATATATATATATATATATATATATATATATATATATATATATATATATATATATATATATATATATATATATATATATATATATATATATATATATATATATATATATATATATATATATATATATATATATATATATATATATAATCAACGACCTCACCAGCAAGGAATCGAACCCTCGACCTACTGGGTGTGACTAGGGAACGCTTACCGGCGAGGCCACAAGGACACTAAAAGCAGTTCTAGACTCTGTTATATTTCACACAAAGCCTGTTCATCGAGCTGATGGCGCCGTGAACCTCAATGGGAAACTGCCCGTGCCTCTTATGTGGTGTCAGTAGCATTTTACCGAATCCAGCTGGTATGAAACGCGAGGTGTGAAATATAACAGAGTCTAGAACTGCTTTTAGTGTCCTTGTGGCCTAGCTGGTAAGCGTTCCCTAGTCACACCCAGTAGGTCGAGGGTTCGATTCCTTGCTGGTGAGGTCGTTGATTATATGTTCAAAGTCCGCGTGTTATATGGACTAAAAATGAAGTATATATATGTACCTCGCGTTTCATACCAGCTGGATTCGGTAAAATGCTACTGACACCACATAAGAGGCACGGGCAATTTCCCATTGAGGTTCACGGCGCCATCAGCTCGATGAACAGGCTTTGTGTGAAATATAACAGAGTCTAGAACTGCTTTTAGTGTCCTTGTGGCCTAGCCGGTAAGCGTTCCCTAGTCACACCCAGTAGGTCGAGGGTCCGATTCCTTGCTGGTGAGGTCGTTGATTATATATATATATATATATATATATATATATATATATATATATATATATATATATATATATATATATTATTTCCTGTAGTAGTTTGAAAGTTCCTGATATTAGTAAAACTATTTCATTCAAAAACCTTGCACGAGCAATAGGTAACTGAGACGGCTATGGTGTTGATGAACGCCGATGAGACTACCTCCCTTGTACTCATTATTATTGGTGGGAAAACTAGGGTAAAGAAATTCATATAGCGTCTAGTCGTCCAGTATTCCAAATGCCTTTCACTTAACTTACGATAATGGCCTCCCTGGGGTCCAAATAGTGACGCGTCCTTACCATGATGGTCAGCCAGCTCTCTCTCATCTCCGTGTAGTCTGGGAGAGGATTGCACTACCCCCGGCCACCTGCTACTTACCAGGAATGGGACGCTTGTCACTGTGTTAATACCAGGGGCAAATCCCGGGACTTGTAACTTGCTACAATTGTTGGGGTTTATGGTCACATTTGCAAATACTATATTCAGCAGGCGAGGTGCGGACGTTGTTGAGGGGAGCGTGACTCTGTACTGTACTGTACCGTACATGGCCTCCCACAGTGACCTCGACTGGTTACGGTAAGTGGGGAGCAACTCAACGATAGGGAGGCGGCAGTAGAGACCCACAAACACGCCCCGAACACAGTACTGTATAGTCTCCGAGGTGTCAAGGGGATGGTGTTACCGTCTAGCATTATAGATATGATAATCCCGAGGCGCTCTCAGTCCACCTAGCTGTAATTGGGGAAGTGAAGACGGTTGAGTGCAGTCTTGGCTACACGGCCTCCTTTACTTACCGAAGACATGCTATGTAGTGTGGCATATCCACACTGTCCCTAACTGGCAGCCATGTCTATGGGACTCACTATCACTTTTTCACAATTGAGTAACTACTCGAACACCTTCAGACAATCTCTCTTCTTAGGCAAAGGGTGGTCAGGCAGGAGCCCGACAGCTGCCACAGATCGCTGGACTTTAATGTAGCACAAAATGTCCGACACAGCTTACACGAAACAGATGACGATCCAAATATTTTCAGTTTGTAATTCGCTAATCCGTGGCCAACTGAGCTATAGCGTGAAGTGCTCTTAAAACTCCACATACCTGCTGCCTCGCATGCTGTAAAAACATACAATGCTCCGGAAAATGCACCAAATATTTTGTAAACGACTCTAAAGTATTTTAACGAGGGTTTTACATCATCAGTAAACAGAAAGGTATTAAACCTTCAGCAAAAATTGTATATGCATACTGCATGAAATATGACCTATAATGTTGTTAACACTGAACAAACTGAAAAAGACTTAAAAGAATAATATTTCTTTTTGCAACCAACCTTTTTACACATCACTTTAGCTCGTGTTGTTATACAATACTGTTGTTAGGGTAATGTTTTAATATTTGCAAGACGAATATGAATTTGTTGCCATCCGGTATAACTTACTGTACACTCCCATACTTAGTGTACATTATGTAAGAGAAAATAAACAGTTATAAACAGTAAGATAAACAATAAAAGTAAAAGTAAATTGTCCTTTTACAGATAATGTTTACTGCAACACGAGGCAACTTCACTCAGCTGATCGTACGCGGGTGGACGGTGAGGCGAAGGAGTTCTTCTCTGGCTGGTTCACACGGGGATGATGATTACTGCCTTCCTGTGTATCGTCTGCTCTGCCTCCTCCTTTTTTCCACTTTCACGGGTATTGTTTTTTCTTTCTGTTTTCGATTTTTTTTTATTATTTGTATTTTTAACTAAATATTTTCCAGATGTTTTGGTGATCTAATACTTTCAAATATGTGAAATTTGGATATATGAGATAGCGCTGAGACAAGGGCATTAAGGCCAATGTAACCCGTATATAGGATCACAGTTAGCCATGACTCTAGTTCTCCATAATGCGCACACACCCATAGTACCCACACACTATCCACACACTACCCACACACTCACACAAGGAGATACAGTGAAATAAACTGCTGTACCTAAATATTATGTAACTCAAAATATATTCCCAAAACAGCACGTTTACAGATGAAAATAATAAAAGCATAAATAATACAAATAAAATCAATTAATATGTTTTTTATTATTTTTAAATCTCAGAGAGGATGGTTCAGCGCTTCTTGTTGTTCTTTGTCTTTTTCCCGGTGAAGATGTAGTCTCCCCATGGCAGGTACTGGTCCTTTTGTACATGGCAGAAAGTGGTAGTTTCCTTCTTCTTGTTGTTGTTTTGGGTTTTCTTGTTGTTTTGGGTCTTAGTGTGTTTTGTGGTCTGCAGTTTGTTAGATCGGGGGCCCTTCTCCTTCACCTGGCAAGGCTTCACCTCAACCTTTGAGACCTTCGTTACAGTGCGTCGGAACACCATTGTGATGAAATGACACTAACAGCTCTCTCACTGAGGTCAAATCAAAATTTGATCATACAGAAAGAATTACGGTTTAATAAGGTTGGAATTTAAAGAAATTGACAACAAAATGAAGCTCTGTTTATCACTATAGTGAAGGATGGTGTTGTAGTGATGATGGATGGTGTTATATGTAGTGATGATAGGATGGTGTTATATGTAGTGATGAAGGATGGCGTTATATGTAGTAATGATGGATGGTGTTATATGTAGTGATGATAGGAGGGTAATATATGTAGTGATGATGGATGGTGTTATATATAGTGATGATGCATGATGATATATGTAGTGATGATTGTTGGTGTTATATGTAGTGATGCTGAAAGGTGTTATATGTAGTGATGATGGATAGAGTTATATGTAGTGATGATGGATGATGTTATATGTAGTGATGATGGGTGGTGTTATATGTAGTGATGTTGGATGGTGTTATATGTAGTGATGATGGATGATAATATATGTAGTGATGATGCATGATGTTATATGTAGTGATGATGGGTGGTGTTATATGTAGTGATGCTGGATGGTGTCATATGTAGTGATGATGGATGGAGTTATATGTAGTGATGATGGATGATGTTATATGTAGTGATGATGGTTGGTGTTATATGTAGTGATGTTGGATGGTGTTATATGTCGTGATGGATGGTTCTATATGTAGTGATGGTGGATGGTGTTATATGTAGTGATGATGGATCATGTTATATGTAGTGATGATGGATAGTGTTATATGTAGTGATGATGATGGATGGTGTTATAAGTAGTGATAATGGATGTTGTTATATGTAGTGATGAAGGATGGTGTTAGTGAAGATTTTGAAGTGAGACGTAGTGAAGATTGTGAAGTGAGGTGTAGTGAAGATTGTGAAGTGAGATGTGGTGAAGATTGTGAAGTGAGATGTAGTGAAGATTGTGAAGTGAGATGTAGTGAAGATTGTGAAGTGAGATGTAGTGAAGATTGTGAAGTGAGATGTAATGAAGATTGTGAAGTGAGATGTAGTGAAGATTGTGAAGTGAGATGTAGTGAAGATTGTGAAGTGAGATGTATTGAAGATTGTGAAGTGAGATGTAGTGAAGATTGTGAATTGAGAAGTAGTGAAGATTGTGAAGTGGGATGTAGTGAAGATTGTGAAGTGAGATGTAGTGAAGATTGTGAAGTGAGATGTAGTGAAGATTGTGAAGTGAGATGTAGTGAAGATTGTGAAGTGACATGTAGTGAAGATTGTGAAGTGAGATGTAGTGAAGATTGTGAAGTGAGATGTAGTGAAGATTGTGAAGTGAGATGTAGTGAAGATTGTGAAGTGAGATGTAGTGAAGATTGTGAAGTGAGATGTAGTGAAGATTGTGAAGTGAGATGTAGTGAAGACTGTGAAGTGAGATGTAGTGAAGATTGTGAAGTGAGATG
>NW_024723684.1:0-17080 GCF_018991925.1 Homarus americanus
TAACAAAGGCGGAAAATGTTCACTTGACCTCATATTTTGATTTCATTACTGAAGGATATTTACAGCTATACCACATTAATAAGGTCTATCTGCAAGTTTATTCAGTCATAAAAAAATATATACCCTAAATGTGGACAATAAAAATCTTCTATTTTGGTACAAATTACTTGAAAAGTTGTAAGACAAAAGCTGCATCTCTTCCATAAAGCGAGAAATAGAACAGCCAAGCCTCTTCTTGTCGTAAAAAAAAACTAATATTGTATTTTAGTATGTTGATGTACAAAACATTTTCTTCATTATTCTATGATAAAACAAGTCTAACAAGCATTATTAAAACATATATTATTAATTTTTTTTCATGCAATCCGGAAATAGCGACTACTATATCCAGGTTGATCGTGTTGAGGTCCTGTAAGTTACAGGCCAGATTACGAGCTCACTTACGGAGTTCGATGCCAAATATTTGTTTTGAGAATCCCGATCGGAGACTGTAAGTCCAGTTACTTGGTAAACAAGTAGATACAGTGAAATAAACTGCTGTACCTAAATATTATGTAACTCAAAATATATTCCCAAAACAGCACGTTTACAGATGAAAATAAAAAAAAGCATAAATAATACAAACAAAATCAATTAATATGTTTTTATTACAGTATTTTTAAATATCAGAAGCGTAGGTTCAGCGCTTCTTTTGTGTCTTTTTCCCGGTGAAGATGTAGTCTCCCCATGGCAGGTACTGGTCCTTTTGTACACGGCAGAAAGTGGTAGTTTCCTTCTTCTTCTTGTTGTTTTGGGTCTTGTTGTTTTGGGTCTTAGTGTGTTTTGTGGTCTGCAGTTTGTTAGATCGGGGGCCTTTCTCCTTCATCTGGCAAGGCTTCACCTCCACCTTAGTCACCTTCGATACAGTGCGTCGGAACACCATTGTGATGTACTGACACTAACAGCTCTCTCACTGAGGTCAAATCAAAATTTGACCATACAGAAAGAATTACGGTTTAATAAGGTTGGAATTTAAAGAAATTGACAACAAAATAAAGTTCTGTTTATCACTATAGTAAAGAGGGATGGTGTTTGTAAAGATGATGGATGGTGTTATAATATGTAGTGATGATGGATGGTGTTATATGTAGTGATGAAGGATGGCGTTATATTGTAGTAATGATGGATGGTGTTATATGTAGTGATGATAAGAGGGTAATATATGTAGTGATGATGGATGGTGTTATATATATATATTGATGATGCATGATGTTATATGTAGTGATGATGGTTGGTGTTATATGTAGTGATGCTGGATGGTGTTATATGTAGTGATGATGGATAGAGTTATATGTAGTGATGATGGATGATGTTATATGTAGTGATGATGGTTGGTGTTATATGCAGTGATGTTGGATGGTGTTATATGTAGTGATGATGGATGATATTATATGTAGTGATGATAGGATGGTTCTATATGTAGTGATGATGGATGGTGTTATATGTAGTGATGATGGATGATGTTATATGTAGTGATGATAGGTTGGTTTTATATGTAGTGATGATGGATGGTGTTATATGTAGTGATGATGGATGGAGTTATATGTAGTGATGATGGATGATGTTATATGTAGTGACGATGGTTGGTGTTATATGTAATGATGTCGGATGGTGTTATATGTCGTGATGGATGGTTCTATATGTAGTGATGGTGGATGGTGTTATATGTAGTGATGATGGATCGTGTTATATGTAGTGATGATGGATTGTATTATATGTAGTGATGATGATGGATGGTGTTATAAGTAGTGATGATGGATGTTATATGTAGTGATGAAGGATGGTGTTAGTGAAGATTGTGAAGTGAGATGTAGTGAAGATTGTGAAGTGAGATGTAGTGAAGATTGTGAAGTCAGATATGGTGAAGATTGTGAAGTGAGATGTAGTGAAGATTGTGAAGTGAGATGTAGTGAAGATTGTGAAGTGAGATGTAATGAAGATTGTGAAGTGAGATGTAGTGAAGATTGTGAAGTGAGATGTAGTGAAGATTGTGAAGTGAGATGTAGTGAAGATTGTGAAGTGAGATGTAGTGAAGATTTTGAAGTGAGATGTAGTGAAGATTGTGAAGTGAGATGTGGTAAAGATTGTGAAGTGAGATGTGGTGAAGATTGTGAAGTGAGATGTGGTGAAGATTGTGAAGTGTGTAATGAGACAAAACTCACACGAAGAAGATTACATATAGGTAGAATATTGATAGTATAAGAGTATAAAGAGAGGAAGTCTTTGGTAGCGTGGCCGTGATAGTTATTTACACTGTCAGTACACTTATCGTATCTTATACGTCAATACACTTCTATTACGTCTTAAGGGCGACTTCTCAAACACTGCTTCGTTACAACTCTTTATTGATTAACGACATGACATGGACACATTAATAACACCTTCTATTGAAGTTACTAGGACATTATGTTTACGTTACTAGGACATCATATTACGTTACTAGACACTCTGATTCTCGGACACGAACATGAAATGAATACACTTCCCACGTAAGTAACTCATCCCACGGAAAGCTCTGACAAACACTCACGTGACCTAGGGGAGGCCTAGCAGGTAGACTGCTTAGCTGGAACACTGGTGTCGGGAGGGCGCCTGCTTAGCTGGGACACTGGTGTCGGGAGGGCGACTGCTTAGCGGGGACACTGGTGTCGGGTGGGCGACTGCTTAGCTGGGACACCGGAGGGAAGTCTCGGTCCTGACCGGAGGCGACTTGCCTCCGGCCCCTGACTTCGGCTGGAGCAGGACTGGTGGTGTCGTAGCTGGCCACCTTGTTACAAGACAACTCTCTCTCTGCCAATCGCCGAGGGAGGACCAGGACGTCCTATATATTGGGAAGCGAGCTGTCAGGTTCAGCTGGCCGGGGGGGGGGCGGCGAAGGGTCTCCTTACATTTTGACCTCGCAAATGTGCGGTCAGGCCTGGACCTTTTCAGAACTATCTGGGAAAGTCATCAGGCGGGGCCGTGTGTATATTGGGAGAGCAACCGTGAGAGTTCCCCTACACTTGACTTCCCAAACGTCGGGTCAGACTGGAGTTTCTGAGATGTAAGGAGAAGTCGTCAGGTGGGGCCGTGTAACACGAGAGGCCCTGGTTGGTTTGTGGCCCCTTGAGTTGGGCTCCAGGGGTTACAAGTGACCTGGCTAATTGTGAGGTCAGGTCTGGCCTTTGTTCAGAGAGTAGGTTATTGTATATTGGAAGGGGGTCGGCTGGTGCCTTCTTACATGTCTGTTGTGGTGACATGTCACATGGGAGGGGAGCTAGTTGATTTGTAACCCCCGGTCCACCGTGAGAGTTACACTTGGCCCTCCTAATGTCGGGTCAAGACTGGCTCCCCTCTGCGGTGTAGGACATTGTGTATATTGGGAGAGAGCCGGGTGGTGCCCTCTTACATGTGTGACATGGGAGGGGGAGCTAGTTGGTTTACAATCCTTGGTCAACCGCAGAGTTACCCTATACTTGCCCTCGGCTAATGTCGGGACAAGTCTGGCTTTCCTCGCGATGTAAGCTGTGGTCTGACAAACCATCACTACAAGTGAGATGTGGTGAAGATTGTGAAGTGAGATATGGTGAAGATTGTGAAGTGAGATGTAGTGAAGATGTGAAGTGAGATGTAGTGAAGATTGTGAAGTGAGATGTAGTGAAGGTTGTGAAGTGAGATGTTGTGAAGTGAGATGTAGTGAAGATTGTGTAGTGAGATGTAGTGAAGATTGTGAAGTGAGAGGTAGTGAAGATTGTGAAGTGAGATGTAGTGAAGATTGTGAAGTGAGATGTAGTGAAGATTGTGAAGTGAGATGTAGTGAAGATTGTGAAGTGAGATGTAGTGAAGATTGTGAAGTGAGATGTAGTAAAGATTGTGAAGTGAGATATGGTGAAGATTGTGAAGTGAGATGTAGTGAAAGATTGTGAAGTGAGATGTAATGAAGATTGTGAAGTGAGATGTATTGAAGATTGTGAAGTGAGATGTAGTGAAGATTGTGAAGTGAGATGTAGTGAAGTTTGTGAAGTGGGATGTAGTGAAGATTGTGAAGTGAGATGTAGTGAAGATTGTGAAGTGAGATGTAGTGAAGATTGTGAAGTGAGATGTAGTGAAGATTGTGAAGTGAGATGTAGTGAAGATTGTGAAGTGAGATGTAGTGAAGATTGTGAAGTGAGATGTAGTGAAGATTGTGAAGTGAGATGTGGTAAAGATTGTGAAGTGAGATGTGGTGAAGATTGTAAAGTAAGATTTGGTGAAGATTGTGAAGTGAGATGTGGTGAAGATTGTGAAGTGAGATATGGTGAAGATTGTGAAGTGAGATGTAGTGAAGATGTGAAGTGAGATGTAGTGAAGATTGTGAAGTGAGATGTAGTGAAGGTTGTGAAGTGAGATGTAGTGAAGATTGTGTAGTGAGATGTAGTGAAGATTGTGAAGTGAGATGTAGTGAAGATTGTGAAGTGAGATGTAGTGAAGATTGTGAAGTGAGATGTAGTGAAGATGTGAAGTGAGATGTAGTGAAGATTGTGAAGTGAGATGTAGTGAAGGTTGTGAAGTGAGATGTAGTGAAGATTGTGTAGTGAGATGTAGTGATGATTGTGAAGTGAGATGTAGTGAAGATTGTGAAGTGAGATGTAGTGAAGATTGTGAAGTGAGATGTAGTGAAGATTGTGAAGTGAAATGTAGTGAAGATTGTGAGGTGAGATGTAGTAAAGATTGTGAGGTGAACATAAGAACATAAGAACATGAGAAAGTGGGATACTGCAGGAGGCCGACTGGCCCATACAGGGCAGATCCCTTTCACACCCATCCCAGCACTTCCATGTGCCTATCCAACTTCGTCTTGAAACTCCCTAGCGTCCCCGATCCTACTATAGCACTCGGTAGCCTATTCCACATATCCACAACTCTATTACCAAACCAGTGCTTGCCTATATCCTTTCTGAATCGAATTTATCTAATTTAAACCATTTTGTTCTAGTTATTTCGTGTGCTGAGCTTCAGAACATCTTCCATTTTACCCTTGTTAATCCCACTTTTCCCTTGTACCTCTATCATATCTCCCCTAACTCTCGCCTCTCCTATTGAATGTAAGCCTAGCTTTTCAGTCTTTTCTTCATATGGAAGGTTTCTAACAGCCATAGATCCTTTGTAATTCTTCTTTGTACTCTCTCCAAAGAATCTATGTCCATTCTATAATAAGAACTTAGAACTTGAACCGCATAATCCATGTGTGGCCTCACTAATGCTAGAGTAAAGTTTCAAGATAACGTCAGCAGTTCTGTTACTCACAGACCTAGATATGAACCCAAGAATCCTGTTTGCCTTGTTGCGAACGCTAATACATTGTTTTCTAGGTTTCAAGTCGTTGCTAACAAATACATCTTGATTTTTTTCACAAACTGAGTTTTCTATTTCCGTGTTACCTAGTTTATACTTAACGTTTGTATTCGTCTTCCCTATCTGTAGTACCTTGCATTTATCACTATTAAAATTCATTTGCCAGTCTACTGACCACTCATGTAAGGTATCTAGATCTCTTTGAAGGTGTTCAAAGTCACTGTCTGAATTTATCACTCTCCCCATTTTGGTATCATCTGCAAATTTACTAATCCTACTAGTTATGCCTAAATCAAGATCATTAATGAATATAACAAACAACAGAGGGCCTAATACAGATCCTGAGGCCTCGCTTTAGGCCGCATCCCAGTCAGCTTTTAATCCATTTATGCTGACTCTTTGTTTCCTACCAGTTAACCATGACCTAATCCATTTTAATACTGATCCACCTATTCCATGTGCTTCTACCTTCCTTATCAATCTCTCATGAGGACTCTATCAGATGCTTTACTGAAATCTAATAAGAATATATATATGACTTATCATTATCTACACGCTTCAAATGCTTCTGAGAAAAAAGCTAAATAATTTGTGAACAAACGTCCTAGATGAACTTCCGTGCTGAGAAGAATGAATTAAGTTGAATATTTCAAGGTGGCTTCTGATTTTTGTAGCAATAATTGACTCTAGCAACTTGCCTATGGTTGACGTGAGACTAATGGGACGGTAATTTGATGCTATTGATTTATCACCCTTTTGAAAATCGAACTACATTTGCAAGTTTCCAAGCTTCTGGCACTAGGCGATTCTAATGACTTATTATATAAAACTGCTAATGGATTACTCAACTCATCTCTACATTCTTTTTAATATTCTAGCACTTATACCTCGTCTGGACCAAGTTTATGAGAACTGATTTGTTAATTACTTTAATAAAATCGTTACTAGTAATATTGATATTCATCAACATATTTTCTATACTGTCGTTATATACCTTATGAACTTCTGGAAACTGTGCTAGGTTTTCATTTGTGAATACGGAGCGAAAATGACTTTTTAACGTACTACACATTTCTAACTCATCATCAGTCATTTCTCCTGTCGTAGTTTTAAGGGGACCTATTGTATCTCTAACCTTTGATTTATACAGTTGATAAAAAGCTTTGGGGGTATATTTCGATTAGTTTGCTACCTTGATTTCATAATTTCTCTTTGCTTTCCTAATTTCTGTTTATACCTGTCTTGTTAGGTTCTGATAGTAACCAAGTAAGTGATTTTCGCCTTTCTTAACTTTTCTATATACTCCTTTCTTTTTCCCTAGAAGATCTAAGAGTCTATTATTCATCCATTTGGTTGGTTCCGTATCGATCTGAATTTTCTTTTAGGGATGTGTTTATTTTGGGCATTATTGATTGTCGCAATAAATTGTTCATAAGTAGCTGCTAAATTAAATTCGGGGTTATCCCGTCCTAAGTTGACAGTTTCCGGAGGTGTGGGGGGGATTAATCTTTTGACCATAGGGTCATCCCTTAGGTCTCTCCTTATGCTACCGTAATTAGCATTCCTAAAATCCGGGATCAAGGCCGAATTTTCCGTCTTCCTGCCATCCCATATTATGTTAAAATATATGGCTTTATGATCACTGTTTCCTAGTTCGTCTCCAATCCCAACATCTTTTACTAGATTTTCATTATTACTGAGAACTAAATCGAGGATATTATTTCCTCTAGTGGGCAAGTTTATAAATTTATATATAAAACTATCCTGTACTACTTCTATAAAATCTTCAGATTCATTATCGCTAAGTTGATTTTTCCAATCTATGCCTGAAAAGTTGAAATAGCCTAGAATACATACATTGTTTCTATCAGATGCCTTCTTTATTTCCTCCCATAGCAATTTACCATCGTTCCTACTCAAATTAGGTAGTCTATATATAACACCAATGACTACGGATTCACTGCCCTCACCAATCTACCCAAATACTTTCATTGCCGCTATTTGTTTTAATATTTGATTTATTGCAGCCTTTTAATGACACCCTGATATACACTGCTACACCGCCACCTCTCCTTCCTACTCTGTCAAATTTAAATAGGTTATATCCTGGAATATGAAATTCTGCTAAAAAATGCTTTGCTGTTTGAATTTATCCATGTTTCCGTTATTTGCAATTATATCTATGTTCTCTTTACTAACAACTGGCTAGGCTGGTCCCATTTTATTACACAGGCTTCTACTATTAGTATAATAAACACTCAATATATTTCTTCCGTTTCTATCTGTTTTACATTTATTACTTTGATGTTTGTTATTATGACTAACTATATTTTCAGCATTATCTACTTCTGTTTCACTACTTCCCAGGACCTGCTTGTTTTTGACTCCCATTTTCCCAGACCCCTCTCTACTGGCGAAACCCCCCCTTCGGAGTGACAATTTCACGCTCCACGGATGCAGACAACGTCTTTACCCCCTCACGAGACAAGTGTACTCCGTCGCGACAGTACAGGTAGTCGTTGCCATAAAATCGTTGCCCGTCATCAATGAATGCCCAACCATTGTTTGCACAATGTTTTTCCAGTCGGCAATTAATAGCAATTGCCCTGGACAGCCATTCACGACCAACCCCTCTTCTAGGCAAGACACCACATACTATCGGGACCCCTCCCCTATCTCTAATCTTCCCCAGCGCCTCCCTATACCTCTTGAAAAGTTCCTCACTCCTAACCTTACCTATGTCGTTTCCCCACACACTAAGACACACTACTGGATTGGTACCCTCCCCTGACAAAACTCTGTCTAACCTCTCGGCTACATGCCCTATCCCAGCCCCAGGAAAACATACCCTAGTCCTACGTTTCCTATCTCTCGCACAAAAAGCCCGATCCATAAGCCTCACCTGGCTGAAGATTGTGAAGTGAGATGCAGTGAAGATTGTGAAGCGAGATGTAGTGAAGATTGTGAAATAAGATTATAAAGTAAACTGTAGTAATTGAGGTTAAACGAACGCGGGTTATTCTGTAGTGTATCCGTGTCTTGTTAACGTGGAACCAACATGGCGGTGGTTCTCAATATAGATACGTTATTTTGCCGGGAATTTCTGTCAAAACAAAATATGAATCAACCATATTTAGCCTAAATTAACCTAACGGCTTTATTATATATTCTAAGTTTTTTAAGTTGGATAGATCAGATCAGGTTAGGTTAAGTCAGGTTGGGTTAGGCTAGGTTAGTTTTGTCAATTTTGCCACTTAGAGGCTAGTTTATTGTGCCCCCCATACTCATCCTGTCAGCTGTAGCACAGAGATTACAAAGTGGTGTTAGATGAGGTAGGTGGTTAAGTTAAGTTTCAATAGGTTAGGTTAGATTATGTCAGGTTGGGTTAAGTTAGGTTAGGTAGGTAATAAGTAGATAGGTTATGTTAGGTAGGTGGGAAAGTTAGGTTTGATTAGGTTAGCTTAAGTCAGACGGGGAGGTTAGGTTAGATTATGTCAGGTTAGGTTAGATTATGTCAAGTTAGGTCAGATTACGTCAGGTTAGGTTAGATTATGTCAGGTTAGGTTAGATTATGTCAGGTTAGGTTAGATTATGTCAGGTTAGGTTAGATTATGTCAGGTTAGGTTAGATTACGTCAGGTTAGGTTAGATTATGTCAGGTTAGATCAGATTACGTCAGGTTAGGTTAGATTATGTCAGGTTAGGTCAGATTACGTCAGGTTAGGTTAGATTATGTCAGGTTAGGTTAGATTATGTCAGGTTAGGTTAGATTATGTCAGGTTAGGTTAGATTATGTCGGGTTAGGTTAGATTATGTCAGGTTAGGTCAGATTACGTCAGGTTAGGTTAGATTATGTCAGGTTAGGTAAGTAGGTAGAGGTGGGTAAAAAAGGTTAGGTTAGGTCGGCAGGTTTTAGTGTAGGAGCTTAAGTAATCCCGTAAAAATTTCATGTTAATTTTTGACACCATACATTATAATAATCCTTATAAACAATGTTAAGGAACTGTGGTGTCATTTTTTCTGAACGGTTTATTATAAGTTTTATGCCTTTAAAGAAGTTTTATTAAAGAGCGGCGTAATGAACCACAGATGTATTACCATTAAGTCCTAATTAACTTAAAACATGACTAATAACCTATGAACATGTAGTATTATATGATTACAATTTAACATAATATATCATGAATGCTGTTATAATATCATAAGTGTGTTAAAAACATGGCTGCTCATATATGCCATCCTGTCTCTGGCAAAGAAGAGATTGCAGTAAGTAAAATTATTTGCTAAAGACAAATACTGGAAATTAAACATATACATATTACCATTATCTGAAAAGCTTAGAACCACCGTTTTATATTTATTAAAAGTTTGTAGTGTTATACATCATGTGTAAACAAGTCACAAGTTATTATTTTCGACATTGCTTCAGTCCTCGTCATCAGAGTCTTCTGTGTACAACAGATTCCTTCACCTTGTTTAGTCATTTCTCATCATCTGCTTGACAGTTACACATCTCGGTGCATGTCATGCTATTCTTTCTGATTCTTTCTGTATGAACATGACAATGATCCACATTTCCTGACGCCACATCCACATTTAACAAGTTCTGTGATTGCTTCTGGAGCTGGTGGTTGGTCTGATATTACTAGTAGGAAACAGTCATTGTCAATCTTCCAGCCATGCTCTAATTGTGAAAGCATTTCACTGTCTGCATCACAAGACCACAGAAGAGCTTGATACCTTCCTCTCAATATATGATACTTTAGAGTTGCTGCAGTCGCTGGTAGTTCTCCAGCTTCTGCCTGCGTTTTCTTGAAGAGATGCCATCTAAGTTATGACAGTTTAGTGAAAGTCATTCGTGGACAGTAGAGCTTAAATACAAATTCCTTTAGACCAATAAACATGTCTGCTGGAGGACATTTGGTCTACTCAGCATCTTGAATGCATCTAGGACTTTTGTGTTAGATTTCATCAAAGTGCTCCAACATGCTTTCTTTCCTTTGCCAACAAATTTTCCAATGCAATCAGATCCTGTGAAGGCATGGAAACCTGTAAGGCTCTCTGCCCAATGTGTCGTCGCTCACCAGTTCCTGTTTTCATACTTGTATTTTCTCCAAGTTGAGGCTGCTTTAATATGCCAAACACATCAGTGTCTGGTGACTTGATATGTACAGTGCTGCCCTTCTGTGATGCATATACTGTATGTCCTGCTTAAGTTCTATAACTTGTGATAGCAATTTGATGGTTGAAGTCTTATTTGCTGCTTTCCACGACTGAAGATTAACCTTGGACATCTTTTCCCAGATGCTCAATGGACCAACAATACGTTTCTTGACAAAATTTTCATAATTTTGTCTTCCAACTTCATATGCACATAGATTGTCATATTTGGCATTTTCTGGCATTACAGCTCCAGTTACCAAGTTTAAAAGAGCATCATTTTCCTGGGATTACAGTCACCAATAGCATTGTGTAGCTTCTGTACATCAGCATATTGACGGCTGACAATAGCTGTTGAGAGCTCATGATGTTCTGTTCTTTTGTATTCTTTATGAGTTTGATATTTTATGTAATGAACTTAATTTGAAAACCCAAATGGTAGTATATGATCTTTTATCACCTTAGACACTCTGTGCGTCATGCCTCTCAAGTGATTTTTTTCCTCTCTTACTTCTCTGGAAAAATACGACCTTTATCCCATCAGAAAAAATATCACCATATATTTTCTTAATCTACAGGTGCCAAGGTTTAAAATGACGGATGGTGTTAAAATTAACCTGAAATTTTTACGTGACCACATATTGTCTTGTTGAGTTTCTGAGAGAACTTCACGGCTAAATAGCGCCTCTGTATTGATAGCCGGTACATGTCGTAATATCCACCGCTCATAGTTAAATCTTTATGTCCGTTTATTTTGTCCTAATTTAAGTATCAAAGAGTGTTTTTATTTTTAAGTATCTTAAGTATCTTTTTTCCTCACTCTTAAGTATCTAAGTATGATGTTTTTTTCATTTTTTAGTAACTAACCATATTTTTGTTTTCATTATAAAATGTGATTGATATAGACAACAGAAGTAAATATCAGCTGGAGGTCGTAAACGAAGCTGATGTGAAGTATTTTGACTCACTGTTCCCACGAACTAATTGCTTCTCTGGTTTATACCGAAGAAATAAAACCGTCAACGAACCATCCGATTCAAATGTGTCTTAGGCGATACAGGGTGTTTAGGCGTCATTCTGATACCAAGAATGACTTTGTGTACTATGGTGAAGCTGGGGGTAGGATAGGGTTGGGTTGGGTTGGGATGGGTTAGGATTACGCATGTGTGGGTATATTCTGTCGCATTTTATAGGTATCTTGCGTCTTTCTCTTTATTCCTTCTTTATCATGAGTATCTGTGCCTGTTAATACACCACCTCGCAGGATAGTGGAAGAGGAATGGATAGTAACGAGATAATATTCTTCTTACATATACCTTAGCTTGATTACAGGTAACACCAGGTAGAAGTTACGTGACTCTTAAGAGTTTTCCTCGACTTGGCTGATTCAACTATAAGACTTGCTGTATTTATCCTTATTAAAATCCTCCACCTGTAAGACCCTCCACTTGTAAGACTCTCCACCTGTAAGACCCTCCACTTGTAAGACTCTCCACTTGTAAAACCCTTTATGGATTTGAAATACCTTCTCGTCTTGACTCCACTAGTACTGTACACACCCTCTCTAGCCTTAGTTTACAGTAATGTTGAAGTATATAATGAAGACTCACAGCTCATGGGTTAGAAAAACAAAAGATGCTTGTTTTATTTATTTATTTATTTATTTATTTATAGCTTATTTTAGAATCCCCGAAAGTTAGAACAAAATGGCTGGCGGGACTCACAAGCGGGCGATGTTTACAGTATGGACCAAGAATAAAAAATAAATGAAAAATAAAATAAATAAATCGTAAATTGGTGCATTGTTTCTCCAGGGGTAATTATAGAAGTAGTGTTCTCAGCGATTGATGATCATAGCCACATGCTCTGGGATGAATTGATATAGATGCATTACCTGAGTTAGTGGGTTGAGACCTCCCTACGATAATATTAAAGGTGTTTTTTCCTTCTGTTTGTGGCACTTGAGGTGTTTAGGTTAGGTTTAATTAAAATGGTTTAGTTATAATAGTTATATTACGATAAGTTAAGTTGAATTTAGAACTTTTTATTTGCATATATCGTGTTTTAGAAGGATTTGTTAGCTAATAAGTTTAATTTGGATAAGTTTAGTTTAATTTAGATCATTTGATTTTACAAGGTCGTATTATAATGACTGGGAACCATATAGAAAACTGTTAGAAAAGTAAATATTTCTACGGCAGTGAATGAGTAAGTCAATAAGTGGTGTATAGAGCTGCTGACGCAACTTAAACGGTATATACTGTACATTATATGTTATCAGAGCTTTCCTGTTGTACGTAACCGCCTCCGTCAAAGTGTCTTACTGGCTCATGTGAAGATTAGCCTCTAGTTTATTTAACCTCAAGATTAACTACACTGGCACTGCCTGACCTGACCTGCCCTACCCTACCCTACCCTAACCTACCCTACCCTACCCTACCCTACCCTACCCTACCCTAACCTAACCTAACCTAACTTAACTTCCCAAGTAGCGTTAGGTTAATCATTAGTTGAAATAAGCTGGGAGGGTTAATCTTCAGGTAATCTATCTTAATTAACAATTTTGGTCAGGTGAGGCCTTCCTTACCTTACTCGAGAGCAAGAGGAGGAGGACTTGCTAACGTCTACAGATCATCGTCAACCAAGGCAGATATTGAATACCTTTTGTTTACCTTCGTGGCTTAAGAACACATCTTAACACCATAAGACTATTCGCCTCAATACAATAATACAGTAATTGATTATTGTATTCTAATAAAATTTACGGTGTATCTTGTGAACCAGATTTATTGTTTGACCTTAGTGAATGAGAAACTGGTTGAGGTGTATTGTGGTAAACATCCTTAAGATCAGCTCTGTGTGTTCTTACGACCTCAAAGTAACACAAAAGGTAGCCAATATCTACCCTTGATCAGTCACTTTATGTAGATGTCAATTGTGTCATTTTTCTAGACTTAGTGCCCCCTGGAGGAGAAAGTAAATACAATGTTGATATATTTTGGTCACAACACACACTAGTAGATTATTTTTCCTTTTTAACTAAATAATTAACACTATGAAGCTAACTAATTATATAACTCAAAGATGGTAACCAATATAGCGTCGATATTGTTCACATACTCTATGATAAATAGATGTATTGTCTGTTTAATTTTAGGGAAGAATTTAATTTATAAACTTTTGAGAATCTGGATACAGGAGTTTTGTCTTTGTGTGTGTGTGTGTGGTGATGATGACGCATACTTTCCTCTGCAGTGAAAAAAATATCTTGACATTGCAAAGTTTAACTGTAAGCTGAAGGAACGTTTGTAATGTGACTTGTTATGTGAAATTGTAACTTGAAATTCTTTGTGAAAAAATATTTCCCTATAAAGTTTGGCAATAAATGAAGTATTACATCAAGGTGTAACTTGTAGTTCCTTGTGGAGTAATTACCTATGTAGACGATACAGCTACTCCAGGGTGTAAGACCTAGAGTAGAAAGTCTTTAGACCTTACCTGAGGTTGAAAGACTCTTATAGTGGAACGTCTTAGGTATTGAAACTTTAATTACAGTAAATAAAATATAATCTACCTAAACATTCCTTCACCTGGCGACAACTAATGATACAGGTGATGTAATAGCTCTTTAAAATTCCTCCGTTTGATATAATAATGACCACACATGAACTTATAATGTGCAATATCTTGATAACACATTAGCTGCAACATTACACATAGTCCAGTGTATGTGTAGTGAGGGACATCTACCTAAATGAGTTACAGAATGTGGAGTTGAGGCAAAAAAAAGTTGGGACATGTTTGAGATCATCAGTTGAGCCAAACGTTTATACTCAATATTGTTTTAATGGTATTTTAGAGCGACCGAAAATGTAAACAAAATGGCCGGCTAGGTGACACATACCTTACAAGAAATAAACATGAGAACGAACACACACACACACACACACACACACACACACACACACACACACACACACCAGTTTTACCCACATTATCACCAGACTATCGGCATACCTGGTCGGTGGACACCTGCCTCCTCCTCCTCCTCCTCACCTTGCTAATATGCTAATATGCTAATATGCTCTGGTATGTTCCAGTCTATTTAAGATATGCTCCCATCTATCTTAAAGAGCTTATGCTAGGTTGATCTGATATGCTCCTCAAAGACTATGCTGATATACTCTTGTCATCTGATATGCCATTATGTTCATATCACTCTAAAGGATATACTAATATGTTCTGATATGTTGGTATGGTTCTGTCTCTCAGAGGGTGTGCTGATGTACTATAAGAGCATATGGGGTATGCTGATATACTTGGTTATGTAGCTAGGCTCATATCTCTCTTACAGGGTATGCTAATATACCCTGATATGCTTGCATCTATCTCTGAGCGTATACTGGTTGACTGTAGTGACATAAGAGATATGCTGGTATGCTTCTAAGGGAATATGTTAACATACTCTAATAATAATTTGAAATGAGGTTAGCTATACCTTAGATTCAGGGGATATACTGATATGATATGAATTAACCTAGAAGTATACTGATATGTTCTCAAGGCATTCAGGGGATCTGTTAGTATGCTTCGACATACTTTCAGAACAAGGTAAACTGGACCTTCAGAAGATAGGGTGATATGCTGACATATTCTGATGGATCTAAGAGAGAGTGGAAGACTATGAGAGCTAGTTAATATACTCAGGTATGTTGATATCCCTTCATGGCACTTTGGATATATGGTAATATACTCCGATGTGTCTCTTTGGATATACTGATATGCCACTAATGGGTCCCCAGAAAGCAGGAGACAAGTTGATCTGCTTCGAGGACACTAATCTGTATAATGATTTTTTCCCTGACTGTTAAGAAGTATACTGGTATATTTCAAATGTTGCTTAGTATTATAGTATACTTTGGGCTGTTCTGAACATATTTCACAGCTGATTTTCAGAAATATATGCTGCTGTCACTGGCTTGTTTATTCCGGAGACATTGATTATACTTTGAGTATGTTGATATGCTTTGTTACCAGTCAAGGAATATGCTGATATGTTCTGACACTTCTCAGTGATTACCCTGATATACTTAGATACCTGACAGTATTTATTGGAGTATAGTGTCCTATACTCTGATGTAATTCTAGTGATATGCTGATGAGCTGACATACCGCTTTATGTAACTGTGATATATTGAATCATATACATCCATTCCTCACGCTTAATATATATGATATTCTAAACAATGCTGATATTATTTATGTTATACCCTGATTATATACTAACATACTACAGTGTCATTTATAGTGTATGATATTAAACATTCGGGGGTATACTTTGAGGTTATTTAGAGAATATGTTGGCAAACGGTGATATACTCTGATGCCATATTTGGTATACACAGATATATTGATATAATTTATATAATATACCGATAGATATAACTAAATATCTGTGAAGTAAATCCTGTACTTTTTGATATACCATTCAGGGTGAAGATATGCTAATATACCACGATAGCACCCGTCTCTCAGCGCTAATATACCCTGATGGCACACTTAACATCCTGGCGCCGGTCGTGGGGTATACTGATATGCTAAAGTCTTCTTCATCTTCTAATATCTCGACTTCAGCTTCGTAAACTGTGATTACTTAAGCGTATTTAACGCTCGTTTACGTAACTTTTTTGTAGAATAAATGAATGTATATCCGGGGTTCTTCTGTTTCTTTGTCCATCTGATGTTTGCGTCCATGTTGAGGAGAACCACTTAGCAGGGCTCGCATTTTCCCATAATGTGTTACCTCAAGTTCCATAATTTGCACTTAGTGAAGCCACGATATCCCGCGTTATGTTGCCCGTCTTACTTCCTTCTGGGTTATGTGTCTTAAGTTGGTGAAAAAATTAAATTAAGGCTGAATTATTGTTAAATGTTAAGGTATTATAGTACTTGTCTGTCGTGTTGTTAATATAACATAGTTTCACCAACAGTATGTACTCAAGAGCTTATTAACATCGTTGACGAGTCAGAGCCGCAACACTGAACCAATCTATATGAACATTAACACAAAAAATAAATTGTTACATTACATCGACTATCAAGACATAACTTACAATACAAATTAATAAATAATTGTACCAGGCAGATAAAAATATTAGTTACAAAAAATTATGAAAATAGTCTTAATGTTCACGCCAGAACTTACCCCATAACAAAAGCCATACAACATTTTCCCAGTTAAGACTTCGTTAAATATAATCTCAAACTCCTTCTCAGAAACTGTGTGTTGGTGGTGTGCCACGTGTGGTGTGTGTGTGTGTGTGTGTGTGTGTGACAGCACCTTTGATTTATACAAATATTCACCCAAATGAATAACACCAAGTAATTCACCATGTTATTCACGACTCTTAGATCACTTGGCTTGCGTCTCTCAAAAGGTCGAGCCAGGGTCAGCTGATTCAGTAAACACGGCTCACATTAATAGGGACCTGCCACACTTTGCCATAAACAGATAAATTGTACCGGGAATTTTCCCCCCACACACTCATCATTGTTGTATGTATATTATG
>NW_024723685.1:0-16583 GCF_018991925.1 Homarus americanus
TATTACGCATTGTTGTAGATGGTTGTAGTGGCTGTTATACCATAGTGATGGTTGTGGTGTGGTGACCGTTATAACCCACAGTGAAGTTAAAGGGTTATACCCACAGTGATGGGTTAGTGACTGTTACAACATTACAGTAATGGTTGCGGCGGTGACCGTTATAACCCAGAGTAATGGTTATGGTGGTGACTGTTATGCAACCTAGAGTAATGGTTATGGTGGTGACTGTTATAATTCCCCAAATATGGTTGTAGTGACTGTTACAACCCAAAAAGTAATGGTTACAGGTGACCATTACAACCCAAAGTGATGTTATGGTGTGGCTGTTATAACCTACAGTGATGGTTATAGTGATGGTGCTATAACCTACAGTGATGGTTGGGAAAGTGACCGTTATACCTGCTGCGATGGTTGGGGTGGTGACCGTTATAACCTGGGTGATGGCTGGAAGTACCGTTATAACATATTGATTGTTGTCGTAGTGATCGTTATAACTCACAGTGATGTCAGGGTGTGGTGACTTTAATAACCCAGCAAGGTAATGGTTATGGTGACTATAACCTATAGTGATGGTAATGAATGTTCTACCACAGTGAAGTTAGCTGTGACTGTTATAAATATGCGAAGGTGATGGTTTCGTGACCGTTAGCAACCTGTGATGGTTTTGCGGAGGCTGTAGCCCGCATTGATGGTTGTAGTGACTGTTATAACCTGCTGTAGTACGGATTTGGTGACTATTGTAACCTTACAGTGATGGTTGTAGTGACTGTTATAACCTACAGTGATGGGTTTGGTGACTCATTATAACCCAAAGTGATGGTTGCAGGAATGTTATTACTTCCAGGTGATGGCCATGGTTAGGAATTTGTTACAACCTACAGTGATGATTATAGTAGTGTTCGTCATAACCTGCAGTGATGGCCAGGTGACTGCGGTTATAGCCTACAGTGATGGTTTTTGTGGCTGTTGTAACCTGCAGATGGTTAGAAGTGACTGTTATAACCTACAGTGATGGTTTTGGTGTCTATTGTAACCCACAGAGTGGTTAGTAACTGTTATAACCCACAGTGATGGGTTTGTGACTGTTATGTTCCCAAAAAGATGGTTGTAGTGAATGTTATAACTCACAGTGAAGGCTGGGCGAGGGTGACTGGGTGCCACAACCTCCACAGTGTTGATTATGGTGTGTCTCATAACCCAAAGTGATGGTTTGTGGTGGTGACTGTTATCACCCAAAGCGATGGTTGTAAAAACTGTTATAACCTATAGTGATGGTTATGCAGACTGTTATAACCCCACGGTAATGGTTATAGGTGACTATTATAAACCCAGTGAGCCGATTATGGCCATGACTGCTATAAACCAACAGTGATGGTTGTAGTGGCTGTTATAACCTATAGTGATGATTGTGGTGGTCACTGTTATAACATACAGTGAACGCTAGCTGGTGACCGTTATAACATACAGTGATGAAGCTTGTAATGACCGTTATAACACTACAGCAAAGGTTATGGTGGTGACCAATATAACATACAGTAATGGTTATGCTGCGACCTTATAACCTAGTAATGCTGGTAGTGACTGTTATAACCATAGTCATGGTTGTGGCGACTGTTATAACCAAAAGCAATGTTACGGTGGTGACTGTTAACCAACAGTAAAATGGTTATGGTGGTAGATGTTATAAACCTCACAGTGATGGTTATAGTGACTGCTATAACCTGTAGTGATGGTTGTAGTGACCGTTATAACCCAGTGATGGTTACGTGGTGACTGTTATAAACTGGTGATGCTGAAGGACTGCTATAACACACATTGATTGTTGCGGTGACTGCTATAACATACAGTGATATTAGTGGTGACTTTTAATAACCATACAGTAATGGTTATGTGGTGACTAATATAAAATAGTGATGGTTGTGGTAATGCATCGTTATTACCATATGAAGGTTGCCAGGACTGTTATAACATACATGCGGAAGGTTTTCGTGACTGTTATAACCTACATTGTGATGGTTTGCAGGAGGTTAGCGCCTGCATTGATGGTTTGTGAATGTTATAACCTACAGTGATGGTTTTGGTGATCAGGTTGTGTAGCCTATAAAGATGGTTGTAGTGACTGTTATAACATACAGTATGGATTTGGGTGACTATTGTAACTCACAGTGATGGTTTTCAGTGACTGTTATAACCTACAGTGATGATATCAGGCGGTAACTGTTATAACCAACCTACAGTGTGATGACAGGTGACTGTTACACCTACAGTGATGGCTGTGGTTGTGACTTTTATAAACTGTGTGACAGTGCTTGCAGGCTGTTAAAATCTACTGCATGGAAGTCATGGTTGTGGGGTGCCTGTTACAACCTGCTGGCGGTTGTAGTGGCTGTTGCAACCTTCAGATGGTTGTAGTGGTGACTTATAACCTATAGTGATGGTTATGGTGGCTGTTATAACGCAAGGTAAAGGGTTATCGTGATGACTGTTATACCCTACAGTGATGGATGTAGTGGCGACTGTTATAACCCATAGTGGTGGTTGGCGGTGGTGGCTATTATAACCCATGGTGGTGACCTTATAACATATGATGGTTATGATGGTGGCTGTTATAAATCTATAGTGATGGTTATGGTGGTGGCTGTTTTAACCTATAGTGATGAAGCTGTAGTGGCGACTGATAAAACTCACAGTGATGGCTGCAGACTGTTACAACCACAGATGGTTGTAGTGGCGACCGTTAAAACCTACAGTGATGGTCATGGTGGTGGCTGTTATAGCCTACAGCAATGGTTGCGTGAAATAATTGC
The DNA here is from genome assembly GCF_018991925.1 of Homarus americanus. NCBI lineage: Eukaryota > Metazoa > Arthropoda > Malacostraca > Decapoda > Nephropidae > Homarus > Homarus americanus. The sequence continues at coordinate 2,808 of NW_024723685.1, forward strand.
TGCAACCTATAGTGATGGTTATGGTGGCTGTTACAACCCAGGTGATGGTTGTAGGCGACCGTTACAACCTGCAGTGATGGCTGCGAAGGACTGTTATAACTCACACGATGGTTTTTGCGGCTGTTATAACCTGGCGTGATGGTTTGGTGACTATTATAACCCACAAAGTTATGGTTGGTAGTGACTGTTACAACTCACACACGAGTTTGGTAGACTGTTGTACCTACAGTGATGGTTAAAGTGACTTATAAACTACAGTGATGTTTTGTGCTGTTATAACCCGGTAGTGATGGTCGTAGTGACTGTTATATCCAACAGATGGTTTTGCATCAAGGTTGTAACTCTACAATGTGATGGTTGTAGTGACAGTTATAATCTACAGGTGATGGTTTTGGTGACTGTTATACCCAAAGTGATGGTTGTGGCGACCGGTATAACGAAGTGCATGGTTACGTGGTGACTGCCGCCAACCTACAGTGATGTTGTAGACTGCTGCAACTCACAGTATGGTTTTTGGCGTCTGCTGTAACCTGCAGCAGATGGTCGTAGTGACTGTAATGCAACCAACAGATGGTTTTGTGACTGCTGTAAACCCACAAATGATGGTTGTAGTGACAGTTATAATCTACAGAAAGATGTTTTGGTGACTGTTATAACCCAAAGTGATGGTTTGCAGAATTTGCGCCAACCTACAGTGATGGCGCCATGGCGAAAAAGACTGTTACAACCCACAGTGATGTTTATGGTGGTGCCCGGTTTACAACCAGCAGCAGCATGTGACTGTTATAAACTACAGTGATGGTTTTGTTGCTGTTGTAACCAGCAGTGATAAGCCAGTAGTGACCGTTATAACCCGCTAAAAGATGCGGTTTTGGTGACCGTTGCAACCTACAGTGATGGTTGGTGACTCTTACAACCTGCCAAAGTAGGATTTGGTGACAATTGTAACCTACAGTGATAAGGCTTCAGTGAGTGTTATAACCACAGTGATGGTTTCGGTGACCGTTATAACCCAAAGTGATTGCTGGCGACTGTTATAACCGACAATGATGGTTACGGTGGTGACCGGAAGCTACAACTCACCGTGATGATTATGGTGCTGTCAATCCCACAGTAGATGCGTTGTGGTGGCGAATTGTTATAAACCCAAAGTGATGGTTGTAGTGACTGGTTATAACCCATAGCGATGGTTGTGGTGGTGACCGTTATAACCTGCGATGGTTGTGTGGTGAATGTTATAAATCCCGCGTGATGGTTGTGGTGGCTGTTCTGCAACCTACAGTGCCAGGTGGTGACTGTTATAACCTGTACAATGATGGCTAAAGGTGGTGACTGTTATAACCTACAGTGCCAGTTGTAGTGGCGACCATTATAACTCATGAAGTGAGATGGTCAGGTGACTTATAACCTACAGTGATGGATCCTGGTGGTAACTGTTATAACCTGCTGTTGTGGTGATTGTTATAACCTACAGTAATGGTTGTATTGGTGACTGTTGTTACTCTATAGTGAGAAGCAGTGACTGTTATAACCTACAAAGATGGTTTTGGTGACTGTTATTAACAACAGTGATGGTTCTAGTGACCGTTAGCAACCTGGCTGGAAAGTGATGGTTTTGCGGATTAAGTAACCCAGTGATGATTGTGATGAAGTAGACTCTTATAACATACAGTGAGGGTTGTGGGTGGTGACTTTATAACATACAGTGATGGTTGTGGTGGCGTCTAAACATAAAGCAATGGTTGTGGTGGATTATTAAACCTACAATAATGGTTGTGGTGGCTGCTATAACCCACAAGCAATGGTTATGGTGGTGACTAATAAAACAAAAATTGGTTATGCTGGTGACTACATAACCCAAAGTGATGGGGGTAGTTACTGTAATAACCTACAGGACGGTTATGGTGGTGACTGTTATAACTACAGTAATGGTATGTTGGTGACCGTAATAACACACAGTAACGGTCAGGTGACCGTTATAACAACAGTGATGATTGTGGTGGTGCTGCTATAACCCAAAGTGATGGTATGGGGTGGCTGTTATAACCTACATTGACGGTTATGGTGGTGACCAATATAACCCAAAGTGATGGCTCTGGTGGCGACTCATAACCTGCTATGATAATTGTGGTGACTGTTATAACCCCACAGTGATGGTTCTGGTGGCGACTATATAACCTGCTATGATAATTGTGGTAACCGTTATAACCTACAGTAATGGTTATGGCGGTGACTGTTATAACCTTATGTGTGATGGTTATGGTGGTGCTCTGTTATAACTTCACGGTGGCCAGTTATGGTGGTGATTGTTATAACCGCAGTGAGGGTTGTGGTTGTGACTGTTATAACCTACAGTGATGGTTGTATGGCGACTGGTTATAACCTATAGTGATGATTGTGGTAGTGACTGCTATAACATACAGTGATGAAGGTGGTGATGACTGTTATAACATACAGTTATGGTTATGGTGGCTATTATAACCAAGAGTGATGGTTGTGGTAATGTTATAACCCACAGTAATGTTATGGTGGTGACAACATAACATATAGTAGTGGTCATGCCAGTGACTACAAACTTCAAAGCGATGGTGGTAGTGACTATTATAACCTACAGTGATGGTTGTGGTGGTACTGTTATACCCTACAGTGATGGTTGTAGGTGGCGACTGATATAACCTACAGTGATGGTTACGGTGGTGGCCGTTACAACTCACAGTATGGATATGGTGGTGACTGTTATAACCTTACAGAGATGGTTGTCAGTGACTGTTATAACCTGGCAGGATGGTTGGTATGTGGCTGTTATAACCTGACAGTAATGGTTATGGTTATGGCTGTTATAAACTACAGCAAAGTGCTGTGGTGACTGTTATAACCTACAGTGATGGTTGTGAAATGACTGTTATAACCCAATGATGGTTACGGTGGTGGCTGCTTATAACCTACAGTGATGGTTGTAGGTGACTGCTATAACACACAGTGATGGTTGTGGTGGCTAATATAACCTACAGTGATGGTTGTGGTGGTGACTGTTATAACACAGAGTGAGGTTGTGGTGGCTGTTACAACTCAGTGATGGTTGTGGTGGTGACCATAACAACAAAAGTGCGATGGCTGTGGTGGTGGCTGTTATCCTACAGTGACGGTTGGTGGCGGTGGCCGTTATAACCTACAGTACTGGTTGTGGTTGTGACTGTTATAACCTACAGTGTTGGTTGTGGTGCTGACTGTTATAACATACAGTGATGGTTGTGGTGACTTTGTAACCTGCAGTGATGGTTGTAGTGGTGACTGTTAAAAATCTTACAGTGATGGTTGTGGTGATTGTTATAACTCACATTGATGATTGTGGTGGTAACTGTTATAACCTACAAAGTGATGGTTGTAGTGACTGTTGATCATGGGCAGATGGTTATGATAACCGTTATAACATACAGCGATGGTTGTGTAGTAGACCGTTATAACCTACAGTAAGTTATTGTGGCGACTATTATAACCCATGAAAAGATCGTTGTGAAAACTATAACCTACAGTGATGATTATGGCGACGGCCCAAACCCAAACCAAACAAAAAAAAAACACAAAACTCACAGTGATGGTTATGAGTTGACTGTTATAAAATGCAGTGATGGTTGTGATGATGGCTGTTAAAAACCGCAGTAATGGTTATGGTGGTGACCGTTATAAACTTACAAAGATCGTTGTGGCGACTATAACCCACAGTGATGCCATTATGGTGGTACCGTTAACACCGTTGCCAGATAACCGGGTGATACCTTATAACATGCTATCATGCATGTCAAACACCTTTTAACCACAGCAGATGGTTGTAGGCGACTGTTATAACCCTAGCAGTATGGATGTGGTGGTGACCGTTATAACATACAGTGATGGTTGTGGTGACTGTTATAACCTACAGTGATGGTGGTGGTGGTGACTCGTTATAACCATACAGTGATGGTTGTGATGACTGTTATAACCTACAGTAATGGTTATGGCGGTGACTGTTATAACCTACAGTGATGGTGTGGTGTTGACTGTTTATAACCTGGCAGTGATGGTTGTAAAGACTGTTACAAACCCACAGTGATGGTTGTGGTGGTGACTGTTATAACATACAGTGATGGTTGTGGTCACTGTTATAACCTGACAGTAATGGTTATGGTGACTTTATAACCTACAGTAACAAACCCGATTGTTGTAGTGACTTTTATAGCCCACAGTTATGGTTATGGCGGTGACTTTTATAGCCTACAGTGATGGTTATGGTGGTGACTGTTACAACCTACAGTGATAGTTGTGGTGGTGACTGTTATAACATACAGTGATGGTTGTGGTGGTGACTGTTATAACCTACAGTATTGGTTATAGTGGTGACTGTTATAACCTACAGTGATTGTTGTAGTGACTTTTATAGCCTACAGTGATGGTTATGGCGGTGGCTGTTATAACCTACAGTAATGGTTATGGTGGTGACTGCTATAACCTACAGTGATCGTTGTAGTGACTTTTTTAGCCTACAGTGATGGTTATGGCGGTGGCTGTTATAACCTACAGTAATGGTTATGGTGGTGGCTGTTACAACTTACAGTAATGGCTATGGTGGTGACTGTTATAACCTACAGTGATGGTTATGATGGTGACTGTTATAACATACAGTGATGGTTGTGGTGATGGTTGTTATAACCTGCAGTAATGGTTATGGTGGTGACTCTTATAACCTACAGTGATCGTTGTAGTGACTTTTATAGCCTACAGTGATGGTTATGGTGGTGACTGTTACAACCTACAGTGATAGTTCTGATGGTGACTGTTATAACATACAGTGATGGTGGTGGTGGTGACTGTTATAACCAACAGTGATGGTTGTAGTGGCGACTGTTATAACCTATAGTGATGGTTGTGGTGGTGACTGTTATAACATACAGTGATGGTTGTGGTGACTGTTATAACCTACAGTGATGGTGGTGGTGGCTGTTATACGCTACAGTGATGGTTATGGTGGTGACTGTTATAACCTACAGTGATAGTTGTAGTGACTGTTATAATCTACAGTGATGGTTGTAGTGACTGTTATAACCTACAGTAATGGTTATGGTGGTGATTGTAATAACCTGCAGTGATGATTGTAGTGGCGACTGGTATAACCTATAGTGATGACTGTGGTGGTGACTGTTATAACATACAGTGATGGTTGTGGTGACTGTTGTAACCTACAGTGATGGTTGTTGTGGTGACTGTTATAATCTACTGTGATGGTTGTGGTGACTGTTATAACCTACATTGATGATTTTGGTGGTAACTGTTATAACCTACAGTGATGGTTGTGGTAACTGTTATAACCTACAGTGATGGTTGGGGTGGTGTCTGTTTTTACCTACAGTGATGGGTTTGGTGACTGTTATAACCTACAGTGATGGTTGTAGTGCCTGTTTGAACCTACAGTGATGGTTGTGGTGGTGGCTGTTATAACCTACAGTAATGGTTATGGTGGTGACTAATATATCCTATAGTGGTGGTTGTGGTGGTGACTGTTATAACCTACAGTGATGGTTGTAAAGACTGTTATAACCCATAGTGATGGTTGTGGTGGTGACTGTTATAACCTACAGTGATGGTTGTAGTCACTGTTATAACCTACAGTAATGGTTATGGTGACTTTTATAACCTATAGTGATGGTTGTGGTGGTGGCTGTTATAACCTACAGTAATGGTTATGGTGGTGACTGTTATAACCTACAGTGATCGTTGTAGTGACTTTTATAGCCTGCAGTGATGGTTATGATGGTGACTGTTATAACATACAGTGATGGTTGTGGTGGTGGCTGATTATAACCTACAGTATTGGTTATAGTGGTGACTGTTATAACCTACAGTGATTGTTGTAGTGACTTTTGTAGCCTACAGTGATGGTTATGGCAGTGTCTGCTATAACCTACAGTAATGGTTATGGTGGTGGCTGTTATAACCTACAGTGATGGTTATGGTGGTGACTGTTATAACCTACAGTAATGGTTATGGTGGTGACTGTTATAACCTATAGTGATGGTTGTGGTGGTGGCTGTTATAACCTACAGTGATGGTTTTGGTGGTGGCTTTTATAACCTACAGTGATGATTGTAGTGGCGACTGTTATAACCGATAGTGATGGTTATGGTGCTGGCTGTTATAACCTACAGTGATGGTGGTAGTGACTGTTATAACCCATATTGATGTGATGGTGGCTGTTATAACCTACAGTGATGATTGTAGTGGCAACTGTTATAACCGATAGTGATCGTTATGGTGGTGACTGTTATAACCCACAGTGATGGTTGTGGTAGTGACTGTTATAACCTACAGTGAAGGTTGTGGTGGTGACTATTATAACCTACAGTGATGGTTGTGGTGGTGACTGTTATAACCTACAGTGATGGTTGTGGTAACCGTTATAACCTACAGTGATGGTTGGGGTGGTGACTGTGATAACCTACAGTGATGGTTTTGGTGACTGTTATAACCTACAGTGATGGATGTAGTGACTGTTATAACCTACAATGATGGTTATGATGGTGACTGTTATAACATACAGTGATGGTTGTGGTGGTGGCTGATATAACCTACAGTATTGGTTATAGTGGTGACTGTTATAACCTACAGTGATGGTTGTAGTCACTGTTATAACCTACAGTAATGGTTATGGTGACTTTTATAACCTATAGTGATGGTTGTGGTATTGGCTGTTATAACCTACAGTAATGGTTATGGTGGTGACTGTTATAACCTACAGTGATCGTTGTAGTGAATTTTATAGCCTACAGTGATGGTTATGGTGGTGACTGTTACAACCTACAGTGATAGTTGTGGTGGTGACTGTTATAACATACAGTGATGGTTGTGGTGGTGACTGTTATAACCAACAGTGATGGTTGTAGTGGCGACTGTTATAACCTATAGTGATGGTTGTGGTGGTGACTGTTATAACATACAGTGATGGTTGTGGTGACTGTTATAACCTACAGTGATGGTTATGGTGGTGGCTGTTATAACCTACAGTGATGATTGTAGTGGCGACTGTTATATCCGATAGTGATGTTTATGGTGGTGACTGTTATAACCTACAGTGATGGTTGTGGTAGTGACTGTTATAACCTACAGTGAAGGTTGTGGTGGTGACTGTTATAACCTACAGTGATGGTTGTGGTGGTGACTGTTATAACCTACAGTGATGGTTGTGGTAACCGTTATAACCTACAGTGATGGTTGGGGTGGTGACTGTTATAACCTACAGTGATGGTTTTGGTGACTGTTATAACCTACAGTGATGGTTATGATGATGACTGTTATAACATACAGTGATGGTTGTGGTGGTGGCTGATATAACCTACAGTAATGGTTATGGTGGTGACTAATATAACCTATAGTGGTGGTTGTGGTGGTGACTGTTATAACCTACAGTGAAGGTTGTAGTGACTGTTATAACCCATAGTGATGGTTGTGGTGGTGACTGTTATAACCTACAGTGATGGTTATGTTGGTGACTGTTATAACCTACAGTGATAATTGCGGTGACTGCTATAACCTACAGTGATAGTTGGGGTGGTGACTGTTATAACCTACATTGATGGTGGTGGTAGTGACTGTTATAACCTACAGTGAAGGTTGTGGTGGTGACTGTTATAACCTACAGTGATGGTTGTGGTGGTGACTGTTATAACCTACAGTGAAGGTTGTGGTGGTGACTTTTATAACCTACAGTGATGGTCGTAGTGACTGTTATAATCCATAGTGATTTGTTGTGGTGGTGACTGTTATAACCTACAGTGATGGATCTGGTAGTGACTGTTATAACCTACAGTGAAGGATGTGGTGGTGACTGTTATAACCTACAGTGATGGTTGTGGTGGTGACTGTTATAAAATACAGTGATGGTTGTGGTGACTGTTGTAACCTACAGTGATGGTTGTTGTGGTGACTGTTATAATCTACAGTGATTGTTGTGGTGACTCTTATAACCTACATTGATGATTGTGGTGGTAAATGTTATAACCTACAGTGATGGTTGTGGTAACCGTTATAACCTACAGTGATGGTTGGGGTGGTGGCTGTTATAACCTACAGTGATGGTTTTGGTGACTGTTATAACCTACAGTGATGGTTGTAGTGACTGTTAACCTACAATGATGGTTATGATGGTGACTGTTATAACATACAGTGATGGTGGTGGTGGTGGCTGTTATAACCTACAGTAATGGTTATGGTGGTGACTAATATAACCTATAGTGGTGGTTGTGGTGGTGACTGTTATAACCTACATTAATGGTTATGGTGGTAACTAATATAACCTATAGTGATGGTTGTGGTGGTGACTGTTATAACCTACAATGATGGTTGTAGTGACTGTTATAACCCATAGTGATGGTTGTGGTGGTGACTGTTATAACCTACAGTGATGGTTGTGGTGGTGACTGTTATAACCTACAGTGATAATTGCGGTGACTGCTATAACCTACAGTGATGGTTGGGGTGGTGACTGTTATAACCTACATTGATGGTTTTGGTGACTGTTATAACCTACTGTGATGGTTGTAGTGACTGTTATAACCTACAGTGATGGTTATGATGGTGACTATGATAACATACAGTGAGGGTTGTTGTGGTGGCTGTTATAACCTACAGTAATGGTTATGGTGGTGACTAATATAACCTATAGTGGTGGTTGTGGTGGTGACTGTTATAACCTACAGTGATGATCGTAGTGACTGTTATAACCCATAGTGATGGTTGTGGTGGTGACTGTTATAACCTACAGTGATGGTAGTGGTGGTGACTGTTATAACCTACAGTGATGGTTGTGGTAACTGTTATAACCTACAATGATGGTTGGGGTGGTGTCTGTTTTTACGTACAGTGATGGGTTTGGTGACTGTTATAACCTACAGTGATGGTTGTAGTGCCTGTTTGAACCTACAGTGATGGTTGTGGTGGTGGCTGTTATAACCTACAGTAATGGTTATGGTTGTAACTAATATATCCTATAGTGGTGGTTGTGGTGGTGACTGTTATAACCTACAGTGATGGTTGTAAAGACTGTTATAACCCATAGTGATGGTTGTGGTGGTGACTGTTATAACCTACAGTGATGGTTGTAGTCACTGTTATAACCTACAGTAATGGTTATGGTGACTTTTATAACCTATAGTGATGGTTGTGGTGGTGGCTGTTATAACCTACAGTAATGGTTATGGTGGTGACTGTTATAACCTACAGTGATTGTTGTAGTGACTTTTATAGCCTGCAGTGATGGTTATGATGGTGACTGTTATAACATACAGTGATGGTTCTGGTGGTGGCTGATTATAACCTACAGTATTGGTTATAGTGGTGACTGTTATAACCTACAGTGATTGTTGTAGTGACTTTTGTAGCCTACAGTGATGGTTATGGCAGTGTCTGCTATAACCTACAGTAATGGTTATGGTGGTGGCTGTTATAACCTACAGTGATGGTTATGGTGGTGACTGTTATAACCTACAGTAATGGTTATGGTGGTGACTGTTATAACCTATAGTGATGGTTGTGGTGGTGGCTGTTATAACCTACAGTGATGGTTTTGGTGGTGGCTCTTATAACCTACAGTGATGATTATAGTGGCGACTGTTATAACCGATAGTGATGGTTATGGTGCTGGCTGTTATAACCTACAGTGATGGTGGTAGTGACTGTTATAACCCATAGAGATGGTTATGATGGTGGCTGTTATAACCTACAGTAATGATTGTAGTGGCGACTGTTATAACCGATAGTGATCGTTATGGTGGTGACTGTTATAACCCACAGTGATGGTTGTGGTAGTGACTGTTATAACCTACAGTGAAGGTTGTGGTGGTGACTGTTATAACCTACAGTGATGGTTGTGGTGGTGACCGTTATAACCTACAGTGATGGTTGTGGTAACCGTTATAACCTACAGTGATGGTTGGGTGGTGACTGTTATAACCTACAGTGATGGTTGTAGTCACTGTTATAACCTACAGTAATGGTCATGGTGACTTTTATAACCTATAGTGATGGTTGTGGTATTGGCTGTTATAACCTACAGTAATGGTTATGGTGGTGACTGTTATAACCTACAGTGATCGTTGTAGTGACTTTTATAGCCTACAGTGATGGTTATGGTGGTGACTGTTATAACATACAGTGATGGTTGTGGTAGTGACTGTTATAACCAACAGTGATGGTTGTAGTGGCGACTGTTATAACCTATAGTGATGGTTGTGGTGGTGACTGTTATAACATACAGTGATGGTTGTGGTGACTGTTATAACCTACAGTGATGGTTATGGTGGTGGCTGTTATAACCTACAGTGATGATTGTAGTGGCGACTGTTATATCCGATAGTGATGTTTATGGTGGTGACTGTTATAACCTACAGTGATGGTTGTGGTAGTGACTGTTATAACCTACAGTGAAGGTTGTGGTGGTGACTGTTATAACCTACAGTGATGGTTGTGGTGGTGACTGTTATAACCTACAGTGATGGTTGTGGTAACCGTTATAACCTACAGTGATGGTTGGGGTGGTGACTGTTATAACCTACTGTTATAACCTACAGTGATGGTTTTGGTGACTGTTATAACCTACAGTGATGGTTGTGATGATGACTGTTATAACATACAGAGATGGTTGTGGTGGTGGCTGATATAACCTACAGTAATGGTTATGGTGGTGACTAATATAACCTATAGTGGTGGTTGTGGTAATGACTGTTATAACCTACAGTGAAGGTTGTAGTGACTGTTATAACCCATAGTGATGGTTGTGGTGGTGACTGTTATAACCTACAGTGATGGTTTTGGTGGTGACTGTTATAACCTACAGTGATAATTGCGGTGACTGCTATAACCTACAGTGATAGTTGGGGTGGTGACTGTTATAACCTACATTGATGGTGGTGGTAGTGACTGTTATAACCTACAGTGAAGGTTGTGGTGGTGACTGTTATAACCTACAGTGATGGTTGTGGTGGTGACTGTTATAACCTACAGTGAAGGTTGTGGTGGTGACTTTTATAACCTACAGTGATGGTCGTAGTGACTGTTATAATCCATAGTGATTTGTTGTGGTGGTGACTGTTATAACCTACAGTGATGGATCTGGTAGTGACTGTTATAACCTACAGTGAAGGATGTGGTGGTGACTGTTATAACCTACAGTGATGGTTGTGGTGGTGACTGTTATAAAATACAGTGATGGTTGTGGTGACTGTTGTAACCTACAGTGATGGTTGTTGTGGTGACTGTTATAATCTACAGTGATGGTTGTGGTGACTCTTATAACCTACATTGATGATTGTGATGGTAAATGTTATAACCTACAGTGATGGTTGTGGTAACCGTTATGTCCCACAGTGATGGTTGGGGTGGTGACTGTTATAACCTACAGTGTTGGTTTTGGTGACTGTTATAACCTACAGTGATAGTTGTAGTGACTGTTATAACCTACAATGATGGTTATGATGGTGACTGTTATAACATACAGTGATGGTGGTGGTGGTGGCTGTTATAACCTACAGTAATGGTTATGGTGGTGACTAATATAACCTATAGTGGTGGTTGTGGTGGTGACTGTTATAACCTACATTAATGGTTATGGTGGTAACTAATATAACCTATAGTGATGGTTGTGGTGGTGACTGTTATAACCTACAATGATGGTTGTAGTGACTGTTATAACCCATGGTGATGGTTGTGGTGGTGACTGTTATTACCTACAGTGATGGTTGTGGTGGTGACTGTTATAACCTACAGATGATAATTGCGGTGACTGCTATAACCTACAGTGATGGTTGGGATGGTGACTGTTATAACCTACATTGATGGTTTTGGTGACTGTTATAACCTACTGTGATGGTTGTAGTGACTGTTATAACCTACAGTGATGGTTATGATGGTGACTATGATAACATACAGTGAGGGTTGTTGTAATGGCTGTTATAACCTACAGTAATGGTTATGGTGGTGACTAATATAACCTATAGTGGTGGTTGTGGTGGTGATTGTTATAACCTACAGTGATGGTCGTAGTGACTGTTATAACCCATAGTGATGGTTGTGGTGGTGACTGTTATAACCTACAGTGATGGTAGTGGTGGTGACTGTTATAACCTACAGTAATGGTTAAGGTGGTGACTAATATAACCTATAGTGATGGTTGTGGTTGTGACTGTTATAACCTACAGTGATGGTTGTAGTGACTGTTATAACCCATAGTGATGGTTGTGGTGGTGACTGTTATAACCTACAGTGATGGTTGTGGTGGTGACTGTTATAACCTACATTAATGGTTGTGGTGGTTACTGGTATAACCTACAGTGATGGTTGTGGTGGTGACTGTTATAACCTACAGTAATGGTTGTGGTGGTTACTGGTATAACCTACAGTGATGGTTGTGGTGGTGACTGTTATAACCTAGTGATCATTGTAGTGACTTTTATAGCCTACAGTGATGGTTATGATAGTGACTGTAATAACATACAGTGATGGTTTGTGGTGGTGGCTGTTATAACCTACAGTAATGGTTATGGTGGTGACTGTTATAACCTACAGTGATCATTGTAGTGACTTTTTTAGCCTACAGTGATGGTTATGGCGGTGGCTGTTATAACCTACAGTAATGGTTATGGTGGTGGCTGTTATAACTTACAGGAATGGCTATGGTGGTGACTGTTATAACCTACAGTAATAGTTATGGTGGTGAATGTTATAATCTATAGTGATGTTGTGGTGGTGGCTGTTATAACCTACAATGATGGTTATGGTGGTGGCTGTTATAACCTACAGTAATGTTTTTGGTGGTGACTGTTGTAACCTACAGTGATGGTTGTAGTGACTGTTATAACCTACAGTGATGGTTATGATGGTGACTTATAACATACAGTGATGGTTGTGGTGATGGTTGTTATAACCTGCAGTAATGGTTATGGTGATGACTGTTATAACCTACAGTGATCGTTGTAGTGACTTTTATAGCCTACAGTGATGGTTATGGTGGTGACTGTTACAACCTACAGTGAGAGTTGTGGTGGTGACTGTTATAACCAACAGTGATGGTTGTAGTGGCGAATGTTATAACCTATAGTGATGGTTACGGTGGTGGCTGTTATAAACTACAGTGATGGTTGTGGTGGTGACTGTTATAACATACAGTGATGGTTGTGGTGACTGTTATAATCTACAGTGATGGTGGTGTTGGCTGTTATAACCTACAGTGATGGTTATGGTGGTGACTGTTATAACCTACAGTGATAGTTGTAGTGACTGTTATAATCTACAGTGATGGTTGTAGTGACTGTTATAACCTACAGTAATGGTTATGGTGGTGATTGTAATAACCTACAGTGATGGTTGTGGTGGTGACTGTTATAACCTACAGTGATGGTTGTAGTGGCGAATGGTATAACCTATAGTGATGATTGTGGTGGTGACTGTTATAACATACAGTGATGGTTATGGTGACTGTTATAACCTACAGTGATGGTTGGGGTGATGTCTGTTTTAACCTACAGTGATGGTTTTGGTGACTGTTATAACCTACAGTGATGGTTGTAGAGATTGTTATAACCTACAGTGATGGTTATGATGGTGACTGTTATAACATACAGTGATGGTTGTGGTGGTGGCTGTTATAACCTACAGTAATGGTTATAGTGGGGACTAATATATCCTATAGTGGTGGTTGTGGTGATGACTGTTATAACCTACAGTGATGGTTGTGGTAGTGACTGTTATAACCTA
>NW_024723686.1:0-20448 GCF_018991925.1 Homarus americanus
GTCCAGCCTCAGGGTGAACAAGACCACACAGGAGGGAGGGTGTAGGTCCAGCATCAGGGTGAACAAGACCACACAGGAGGGAGGGCGTAGGTCCAGCATCAGGGAGAACAAGACGACACAGGAGGAAGGGTGTAGGTCCAGCATCAGGGGGAACAAGACCACACAGGAGGGAGGGTGTAGGTCCAGCATCAGGGTGAACACGACCACACAGGAGGGAAGGTGTAGGTCCAGCACCAGGGTGAACAAGACGAGAAAGGAGAGAGGGTGTAGGTCCAGCATCAGGGTGAACAAGACCACACAGGAGAGAGGGTGTAGGTACAGCATCAGAATGAACAAGACCGCACAGGAGGGAGGGTTTACGTCCAGAATCAGGGTGAACAAAACCACACAGAAGGGTGGGTGTAGGTCCAGCATCCAGGTGAATAGGACCACATTGGAGGAAAGGTGTAGGTCCAGCATCAGATTGAACAAGACGACACAGTTGGGAGGGTGTAGATCTAGCATCAGGGTGAACAAGACCACACAGGAGGGAGGGTGTACGTCCAGCATCAGGGTGAACAAGACCACACAGGAGGGAGAGTGTACGTCCAGCATCACGGTGATCAAGACCACACAGGAGGGAAGATGTAGGTCCAGCATCAGGGTGAACAAGACGACACAGGAGGGAGGGTGTAGGTCCAGCGTCAGGGTGAACAAGACGACAAAGGAGTGCGGGTGTAGGTCCAGCATCAGGGAGAACAAGACCACACAGGAGGAGTGATGAAGGTCCAGCATCAGGGTGAACAGACCCTCACAGGAAGGAGGGTGTAGGGTCCAGCATCAGGGTGAACAATAAGACCACAGGAGGGAGGGGTAGGTCCAGCATCAGGAGAACAAGACCAATACAGGGAGGGAGGGTGTAGGTCCAGCATCAGGGTGAACAAGACCACAGGGAGGTGGGAGGGGTGTAGGTCCAGCATCAGGGGAGAACAAGACCACACAGAGGGAGGGTGTAGGGTCCAACATCAGGGTGAACAAGACCACACAGGGAGGGAGAGGGTGTAGAATCCAGCATCAGGGAGAACAAGACCACACAGGAGGGAGGGTGTAGGTCCAGCATCAGGGAGAACACACCACGCTGAGGGAGGGAGGTGTAGGTCCAGCATCAGACCCAGGGTGAACAAGACCACACAGGAGGGAGGGTGTAGGTCCAGCATCAGGGTGAACAAGACACGGGAGGGAGGGCACAGGAGGGAGGGTGTAGGTCCAGCATCAGGGAGAACAAGACACAGGAGGGAGGGTGTAGTTCCAGCATCAGGGTGAACAAGGCCACACAGGAGGGAGGGTGTAGGTCCAGCATCAGGGTGAACAAGACACACAGGAGGGAGGGTGTAGGTCCAGCATCAGGGAGAACAAGACCACACAGGAGGGAGGGTGTAGGTCCAGCATCAGGGAGAACAAGACCACACAGGAGGGAGGGTGTAGGTCCAGCATCAGGGAGAACAAGACCACACAGGAGGGAGGGTGTAGGTCCAGCATCAGGGTGAACAAGACCACACAGGAGGGAGGGTGTAGGTCCAGCATCAGGGAGAACAAGACCACACAGGAGGGAGGGTGTAGGTCCAGCAGCATCAGGGAGAACAAGACCACACAGGAGGGAGGGTGTAGGTCCAGCATCAGGGAGAACAAGACCACACAGGAGGGAGGGCGTAGGTCCAGCATCAGGGTGAACAAGACCACACAGGAGGGAGGGTGTAGGTCCAGCATCAGGGTGAACACCACCACACAGGAGGGAGGGCGTAGGTCCAGCATCAGGGAGAACAAGACCACACAGGAGGGAGGGTGTAGGTCCAGCATCAGGGAGAACAAGACCACACAGGAGGGAGGGCGTAGGTCCAGCATCAGGGTGAACAAGACCACACAGGAGGGAGGGTGTAGGTCCAGCATCAGGGTGAACAAGACCACACAGGAGGGAGGGTGTAGGTCCAGCAGGAGGGTGAACAAGACCACACAGGAGGGAGGGTGTAGGTCCAGCAGGAGGGAGAACAAGACCACACTACCCCTTCCTGTTCGTGGTGGTGGGACATGTGTGTGGGAGCTCTGTGTAATGGGTGGTTAACGAAAACTAATCGAACAAACTTACCTCAATAAATATGGTGCTGTACTATCCACGCTGACGACCACTGATTCACCAAACTGGCCTTTGACACAACAGTAACTGGATCAATCATCTGTAAAGAAAATAAAACTAAATATTCGTCCATTGGCTGTCCTCAGGTTTTGGTACGAGAATTGTATTTTTACGTTTATCGTTTACTCAAATCTGACCTTAAAGGTTTATACAAAAACATCATATTCATTTTTAACAAGCTGCTAATTTACAAAAAAAATGGAGATTAAATTTGAGTAAAACACCAAAAATACCCAACAAAAATCATTGATTTAGGCAAAGGAACCAACCTACCTAACCTATAAGGAGGAGACTACTACGTGGGGATATCCTGGGGTAAACATGGCGGGAACCTATGGACCAATATTAACAATAATATTACGAGTAACAAATACTTGCTGTAACATACAAGACCAAAACATACACCAAGTATGAGGAACGTTACTGAAACATAAGCCAAAATAGTAAAGTATTGTCTAAAGTAATTAGTCGATGTGATTAAGAGCGTTAACGACCATTAACCTACGCTTGTTCACAATAGATTAACTCGTGTATCTTAATATTTTGTAAAGTATTTCCGTTTAAAATAAATCTGCACAAATAAATAACTTTAATATAACGACCTTTATACAATATAAATTTAACCACTTAAATACACTAAAAATAACACTTACTGTAGTACACTTTATAAACAGCGTCTGTCAAGTGAGAGAGACGACTGACAACACCTCCACCGTCCGTGTCTGTATTGGCACTGAAGCTCCACGTGTCAGTCAATCGCATCTGTTTAGTCTTCTTCCCCCAAAAAGTTTATCAGAATAAGGAAACAATTAAAGTAAATCCAAACTTAATCGAACATACAAGATTTAATACAAATTTTAGGGTAAATTAATTTATATCGTAATGAAGAAATACTTTTGTAGAAAAGACGGGAAAGTTACCATCTATATCGATAAACAAAATGTGATGTTTTAGATCAGCCTAACAGCGCCATCTGTTGACCTGACCCGTTACTATACGAGAAACATTTTAAACATGGTATTACTCATTGTCACGTTTGTTTGGATTTGAGTTTCGCCCTTAAGATGATGTAAACAAACCATAGTATATGTAAACAAGCCATAGTATATGTAAACAAACCATAGTAAATGTAAACAAAGCAGACGACGCACAGTACCTGCCATCTATTGAGCCGACCCAGCAATTAATGATCACAGCGATTCGTTTAGTTTTCCTGATTTACTTAATTATATCATAAAAAATACTTTATTACTAACACATTTACTTTAATCTAATAATAATATAATACTTTTAACTAAACCACTAACTCCAGCAAACCTTTCGTGGAGAAATATAAACGAAATTCTTCCCGACTACAATAATGGTAGTTACCGTACCTTACTGGGTGGTTACCACTGATTAGTTATAGATAGATAGATAGATAGATAAATAGATAGATGATGATGATGATGATAATGAAGTAAAGTGGCAAATGACTTTGCACTGGGAAAGGAGAGGAGAGAGAGAGAGAAGTAAAGCGTGGAAACGGGAAGAAGAGTGGGAGGGGTAGATAGCAGGTGGGCTGTCTACCTAGCGGAGACGAGTTGATATGATTGGGTGGTGGCCGCGCGCAGCACAGGCCCGTCCGCTCAGGGAGGGAGGTTGAGGAGGGAGGGGGGAGGAGTTAAGCTAGCTAGATATTCATTATTGTAATGGGTGTTAATTTTTATTTGTCCGGTGGTAGTGTTATTTGTTTACCTCTTTGTGTAGAGTGGTTCTTGTTCTGCAATGTCAGCATGGAGGCTCTTAGGCCACCAGCTGTGTGTTTTAGTTGTTCCTTCTTCATTTAACTTGGAGAATAATGGGTCCTCCATCTCTTCAAGTTTGGTCCATACTCTCTGTGCTTGGCTGTGTGTACGTATGTTCAGTGGTTCGATATTGAATAATTCGTGAAGTTCTTGTATTTTGGTGGTGTATGGCGGGAGTTGCTTTGATGCTCTACGGATAGCTTTGTTTTGTACTGCTTGAAGTTTAAGTTGACTGGATTTGCTGTTCGTGTTGAGTGGTATTGGTGGATATTCTAGGTGTGGGCGGATAAGTGCTTTGTATAGGTGTAGTTGAATTTTGGTGTCCATTTTGCTGAATCGTCTTAGTTTCGTGAGTTGTGATTGGGCAGTCTGTTTGCGTTGTTTTACGTGTTTTGCTATGCCTGTTCTTGTTATTGTGAGTCCCAGAATTTTACCTTGGTTGGAGTATTGTATAGGTACGTTGTTGACTGTGATTGGTGTAGGGTTTTTTCTGGCAATATGTATTATCATGAGTTTCTGTGTATTGGTTTGAATTTTCCATTTTTTTTTTTCATATTCGTTGATTTGCTCGATGGCGTGGGTTGTTATCCTTGCCATCATCTGTTTGCCCTTGCCTGGATGTCGGATGATTTGGGTGACGTCATCAGCATAAGCTACGTATTCCCCGTGTACCGGAGGTGGCATGTCCGCCGTATATATTGTGTAGAGTGTTGGCGAGAGGTTACTTCCCTGTGGTACTCCGCTGTATAATTTGATGCTTGGGCCTATGTGGTTACCTATGATAATTTTGGCCTCTCTATTGTCGAGGAAGTTGCAAAGAAAGGAAGTAAAGTTGTTGGGAAGTTCTTGGGTGGTAATTTTGTATTTGAGTCCTAGGTGCCAGACCTTGCCGAATGCTTTAGCTACGTCCCTTAGTACTACGTTACATTGCTCGTTGTTGTGCATCGCGTTTGCTATGTTTTCGTAAATTAGGGCTAAGGCTGTATGGGTTCCTCTATGTTTTCTAAATCCATGCTGTCTGGGGTTGTATTTCTCCTCAAATTCGAGGTGTGTTCTCAGTCGGCGGTTAATTATTTTTTCTAGGATTTTTCCCGGTACTTCTAGGAGAGAGATTGGTCTGTAATTTGCTACTTGGATTGGGGATTTGCCTGGTTTTGATATAAGTCTGATGCTTGCTGTTTTAAATTTTCTTGGGAAGTAGCCAGAGGCAAGTGCTGCATTAAAAATGTTTCTGAGTTGGTGTATCATGTTGATTGGTAGATGCTGGAGTATGGGTTTGTTAATTTTACTGATGCCCGGGGCCTTATTCTTGAAACTGATTATTGTTTTCTGAATATCCTCTGCGGTGATTGGTTGGATCAGTGTGGAAAGATCGTCCAGAGCGTTTGTGTCTATGCTGGGACTTGGTTGCCAGATGTGGGTTGTGTGTGTCATGTGATTGGTTACTTGTTGCTCGGTATTCATACAGAAGTTCAGGCTGTCTTCTTGGCTTATTTGAAAAATTTTGCTCCAGTATTTTCTGAATTCAGGTTCTTGTTCTTTGGGTTCAGTTAATTTGATTTGGTTGCTATTTAAAATGTAGTTTGACTCGTTGCTTGAGATTCCCATTAGGTTTTTAATTTTTCGCCAGAATTTTTTCGGGTTGTGGTAAGTTGCTTCTGTGTCTGTTATCAATTTCTCCCAGTTATTCACGTATGCTTCTTTGGACATGTCTCTTAGTTGTTCGTGTATGGTGTAATATTGTATTCTGTATTCTGGCGTCCATCCTTGTTCTAGGATTAATTTGAATAAGTTACTAAACTGTGTCTGTAAAATTCTTGATTGATGTGAGTATTGGGGGTGTGGTAATGTGCGGTGAGTGGTCGTGGGTATGTGGTGTTCCATTGCTTGGATCACGTTTCCGTACCATGTCTCCAGTGTGCTGTCTATTTGGGAGGTGTGTTTGTTGTTTAGCCGGGTTATTTGGTGGTTGCTTAGCTCCTTTTGGAATTCCTCCCAGTTGGACCGGCTGTAGCTGTATCTCGTCCTGGCAGGGATCTGTATTGGCGACGTGGAGAGTGTGGCTACGATAGGGAGATGGTCACTGGTGGTTATTGGGCCGGGTTCCATTTGCAGGTTAAGATGGTGATGCTGGTTTGTTAGTACTATGTCTGGATGTCCGAGTTGACCTGCTCTGATGTATTGTATGTGGGGAATTCCTGGTGTATTGCGTTGCCGTGACTCAGTAATGTGTTTAAAATCTTGCCCACGGCGTTGTTGTCCTGGTGTCCCAAGACGCGATGTCGAGCATTTAAATCACCCAAGAAATATGCTGGTATGTTTCTTCTCAGGAGTTTGAGCATGTCTGCTAGTGGGAATATGGGTCTTCTCGGAGGGAGGTAACAGGTGCCGATTATAATAGGTCCTGTTGGGCAGTTAATTTCGATCGCCAGAAAGTTTTCTTGAAAAGAGTCGTGTATCTTGTGTTGTATGTTTCGTTTGATGGCTATGGCTATTCCATCATGTGGTGTGTCTTGGTTGTTTTTTTGGTATACTGTGTAGTTAAATAGTTTTATTTTTTCTGAGTTTTTCTTACCATGCGAATTGATGAGAATAATATCTGGGTCTATGTTACGGTATGTGTTGTACAATTCGCTTGCTCTTTGTGGGATCCATGCTAAGACATTATGTTGGATTATTTTTAGCTTATTTATTATGAAGGCTGGTGTCTAGAGCTGGTTTGCGCCATTTTTGCTGACCGGTGCTCCCCTGACAGCCTCCTGTCCAGGCCCAAGCAGATCTTTTTATATGTTGACTGATCAACTCTTTCTATTCTGTTGTCTTGTGAGGATTCTTCCCTTCTTGATTAGTGTTTCAATATGTGTGTCATCTAGGTTTTTGTCTGAGTATGTGTATTTGATCTTGCCTTGCCTTATTTCTGCCAATAGTCTTTCTGTTGAGACTATGGGAGGAGCTGTAGTGGAGTAAAATCGGATACCAGTTTCATGCCCTAGGTCTTTGTTCTCCGTAGCAGGTGGTGCCTTAGTTCCTGCTTGGTTCTTTTTTGGGGTGTTGACTCTGGCGGCTTGTTCTGTTATTGTGGTGGTTTCATCTTCGCTTGAGTCTTCCATTGATTCTTCCTCGCTTGCTGGCTCGGGTTGTATGCCTGAGGTAGTCTGTTCTTGTGTTGATGGTTCGTGAGTTGATGGTTCGTGAGTTGATGGTTCGTGAGTTGATGGTTCGTGAGTTGATGGTTCGTGAGTTGTTGGTATTTGAATTTCAGTGCTCTCTGATTTGTAAATGAAGTTGAAGATTTCAGAAGAAGGCACATCATTTGGGAATTCCATATCTGGCAGGTTGTTGGCGGCGAACATGTCCCTTGCTGCCTTGGCGAAAGTTCCAGGTCTGGCTATATTCATGATGTGGGCGTGGATTATGGAGGTCATTATTTTTACGGAAAGATTATTTCCAAGCTGAAGCACAATAGGTTGGTTTGCGGGGGGTGGTGTGGCGACTTTTTCGAGGATCTTTGTCGTTTCTCTGGTTAGTTTGGTTACAGCTGAGTATGTCTTGTTTTGCTGTTCCTGTGTCTTCTCCCTCTCCTTCTCCTTCTTTTGATTGACTATCGCTTTTCGTATGGGGCAGCGAGTAGCCAGTGTTCTGTGATCTCCTTCGCAGTTTAGGCATTTGGGGTTATCTTTGTTTTTGCACTCTCTGAAGGTGTGCCCCTTATTCCCGCATTCTGAGCAGTGCTTGGTGTCCTTGTTAGGGCAGTCTGTTGCCATGTGTGAATATTGGTAGCAATTCCAGCATGGAGTTATGGGGAAGAATTCCTCCTGCTCCACCTGGCTGCTGCTGACGTGGTAGTAGGAGAGACACAGTCCCTCCTGGATTGCTTTTTGGGCCATGGCTATTTCAGTGAACAGTATTTTCAGCATGGATGGCAGTCTGGGCAGCTTGACCACTTCCTCCACCTTGGCCCATTCATTTTTGTCTTCTATATCAGATGCCAATTCCTGTTCGCTAGATTCTTCAGTGATTGCTTTATCTAATTTTTTGATCACGATTGACTTCCTCGCTCGGAGTTGAGGAGGGATTGCAACTTCGAATTTCGCGGACTTCAGTTTCCTTGTGCTGTCGTTCGATAGGAGTTGGTCAACATCATTCTCAGTCAGGCACAGGGCGATGAAGGAGTCCTTGGTCGTGATAAGGTTGGAAATTTTGATCAGTAGTGTTGTAGTAAGGAGTCTTGCTAATTCATTTTTTCTTCCGTCAGTCACGCCCCCTTCATGGGAGCGTATCCGTATCCGGTGTGCCCTCATTCTAGAGGGTGTGTGGTGGACATGCCACCCTTGCGTGATTTCAGACTTGAGACCTACCTATTCCAGGACAGAGTTTGTTACAAGAATTACAACACTCCCCACCGCCACTTGTTGGTCGAGTGGTCGGAGAGTGGTTCCCGCAACACTGTCCCGAAAGCCCCGTCAGGGGATCCTACTTCCCTAGTGTTACTGAATGCTCACTTATAGGCGTGAGCTAGTGTATCTAATTGGGGGGGGGGGGTAAGGATTCAGGATTGCGACCCCCTTCCCAGGTGGAACACGCACGATCACGGTTTCCCAGGAAGGCTCGGCGGAGGGGGGAGTTCTGCTCCTACCCCCCTTTCGTGTTCACAATCTCCTACAGTGGAGGTGAACAGTTACAGGGGGGACCCAAGGACGAATACACCTCTAGGGTGCAGGTCCCCAGGCCAGAGCGAAAAAGAAGGAAGATCAAGGAGAAATAGCCAATGGTGCAAGTGCACCAGTGGGATCGCGGCCCAAGTCCGCTGCAGAAAACCGTTACAGATCTCCCAGTCAGGGGACTTTGTTATACTCGATCAGGGGCCTTTGTTATACTAGATCAGGGGACTTTGTTATACTCGATAAGGGGCCTTTGTTAAACTCGATCAGGGGCCTTTGTTATACTCGATCAAGGGACTTTGTTATACTAGATCAGGGGACTTTGTTATACTAGATCAGGGGCCTTTGTTATACTCGATGAGGGGCCTGTGTGATACTCGATCAGGGGCCTTTGTTATACTCGATCAGGGGACTTTGTTATACTCTTTCAGGGGGCTTTGTTATACTCGATCAGGGCCTTTGTTATACTCGATCAGGGGCCTTTGTTATACTCAATCAGGGGCCTTGGGGAAGGGGGAAACTTTGTAATGGTCATGATAAGAGCTAACCGGAAAACCTTAAGGATTCATATTACGCTCAAACGTCCACAAAACCTTCTGAGTCCCCCAGTGGAAACGTCCCCCGTTTTCTCTGTTTCCCCCATCCTTGTCTATGGGAGCTTGGAATATAATCCGCGGATTTAGTAGCAGACGCTGTATGCTGGGACCTGTTGCCATCCAACCCTTTGTAATCAATTTAATTTTGCTTTTGATAGCTGAGTCAGAGCATTGTTAGTGAAGATAATAGTCGAGAATGAAAATGAGTTCATAGTCTCAATTTCAACGTCAGAGTGTACCGTAAATTAATTCATCAGAATAGGAGTAGGTGGACTCCCTGGCCTAGTTTGAGTGAGGGCGCCGCGGGCATTTCTACCGTTAGTAAGTGCCCGTCCCTTCATCCATACAGGTATGCCATTCCACTCTGTGTTGTAATTCGCCCTTCTTTAAGTGATTTGACCCAATTAATAGTTGCTTGTGCAAGCGTTACAGTAACGTAGTTGATATGTTCTGAGTGAAGTCATATTTACGTCTTTAACGTCCCCTGAAACGTGATGTTGTTGTCACCGGTTAGTAAGTGCCCATCCCTTCATCCATACAGGTCCCTACCGCAGCCTAGGCCGTGTCTGTAGCGTGGATGTTGTATCCACTATGTCTGGGGAGATGTCCGAGGTCCAGTAGGATCAGTTACCTTCGTGAGACCCGGCCGTCAGACACTTCAGACTACCTATGGCCCCCATAGCTGGCTCGTCTGGCCCTAACGCTCGGTCCACGAGGTGACGCCGGATCACCAAGCCACACACCACTACCAGCCCCCATCATTGGTGGATGAGTGTCTCACTCAGTAGGGCTATTTGGGTGGTGGAATTAATCCACTGGGATCTCCAGAGTTCGTCGGATAGTACTCCATGGTGGCTGGACCCCATGGCTGTTGCTTGAGTAACACACCTGACGACTGAGTGTTGTAGTGGCAGTTGCCCTAGTATTTATGGTGCTAAGTGACTATAATAGTTGTGTTATTGAGTATGTCCACCCAGTAGGGTTGGAAGTGTTATTGAATATGTCCACCCAGTAATGGTGTGAGTATGTTGAGCCTGAGGGCCTAGTACTAGATTTCGTCTGTTAGTACAAATAAATTCTTTCTTCTAATTTCATATTCATGTTTAAATAAACTTTGTATTTGTATAATTGTGTCTATTATTTACCTACAGTATTTACCGTTATTTCTTCCCTATTGCTTGATACTATCATTACACCTACCCACGAGCCTCCTATCGTCACGCTACCAATGGTGATAAGTACAAGAGTAAAAGGAATTGTTACTGGCACACAGAGGCCCTCATAAATGGTGACAGTTCAGGCCCTCATAACCACACAGTACAGCAATACTCACTAGAAGTGTGTACAGGTTCAGACAGAATATAGATGAACCAGAGGGAGAGGAACTTGTCCGCCTCAGCTGTCTTGACATAAGCAAGTTTGCGGATGACACCAAAATAGGGCGGCAGATTATTGCAGGGCAGGATGCAAATTCATTACAGGAGGATCTAAAACTGCAGGGGTGGTCTGAAAAATGGCAAATGAAATTCAACACCAGCAAGTGCAGCGTACTTAATATTGGAAGAACAAATACTGTCAATGTATACAGCCTTGACATCAACCTAGAAAAGTCGACTTGTGAAAGAGACCTAGGGGTACTTGTAAGCCCGGACCTACGGCCTAGAAAACGGTGCCTTAATGTTCAAAATAAGGCAAACAGTATTGGGTTTTATATCTAGAAGTGTAAGTTACAAGAGTGCAGAGGGTCTTATTGCAACTATATCTTGCGCTAGTCAGGCCGCACCTCGATTATGTGGTTCAGTTCTGGTGCCCCTATTATAGAATGGATATCAATTCACTAGAGTTGGTGCAGCGAAGAATGACGAAAATGATTCCGGGACTTAGAAACCTTCCATATCAGGATAGGTTAAAGAAACTTAACTTGCATTCCCTAGAAAGACGAAGAGTACGGGGAGATATGATAGAAGTATTTAAGTGGGTAAAAGGAATCAATAAAGGGGATATAGATAAAGTTCTTATAATATCCGAGCAGGATAGGACTCGAAGCAACAGATTTAAGTTGGATAAGTTTAGGTTTAGGAGGGAGATAGGAAGGAACTGGTTCACAAATAGGGTGGTGGACGAGTGGAACAAGCTTAGCAACTTTGTTGTAAGTGCTGGAACGCTGGAAAGTTTTAAAAGGAGACTAGATAGATTCATGGAGGATAGAGAGTGGTAGTAACTCGACAGGAGCTGCCATGCACAGGCCAACCGGCCTATTGCAGACTCCTTATATATATATATATATATCTTGATAAAATCACACGGGAAGATGGAAACAACGGAGTACCTTAGCTTTCGTCTTTATTCAAGACATCTTCAGAGGCAACTGGATTACATGGACAGAGAGAGGCTTAAATATACAGGGTGACCTAAAATAAATGAATCCCTTCCATTTCTTGATATGCTTATCATGAGAAATGGCCAAAACTATAAATTTAAGGTATATAGAAAGCCCACACAGGTAGACAGTTTCATTCACTTTTTATCGAATCACCTTGAGTCTACCAAAATGTCAGTTTTTTCTGTTATGTTTTTAAGATGTCTGCGTATTTGTGACTCTGAATTTATTGACGATGAATTGAAACACATTCGTTCTATTGCACATAAACTTGGGTACCCTTCTGTGTTTGTTGATCGTTGTTTTAAAAGGGCTAAAAAATCCTTTCATTCATCTCAAACCAGACAAGTTCCTACACTTAAGAATATTCTGACTCTGCCCTATCGTAATGAATTTGTCCCGTTAGTTCGGTCCCTCAAGCTTCTAAATATTAATGTTGTTTTCAAGTATGACTCCACCATTACCAATATGTTAATAAGGAATAGCCCATGTTTGAATGTAAATGGTAGTGTTTATTGTATTCCATGTAGCAAATGTAATTGTAATTATGTAGGTCAGACAGGAAAAACACTGCAGCTCAGAATCAAACAACATAAGTATAATATCAGAACTGCATCAGAAAGCAGTGCCTTGTTTGTTCATGTTATGAATAATAATCACCCCATTGCTTGGGAAAAAAGCTTAGAAGTATTCAAATCATCTTGTGTCACAGAAAGACTTCTTGTTGAAGCTAGTTTGATTAAGGAATTAAAATCAATAAACCTTAGTGATGGTCAGTTCAAAACTGATAATATGTTACATAAATTTATTTGTCAGTGGCCCAAGGTTAAAAATGCTTTGAAAACCTTTGATGTAGATGTATGATAGTTATTTTGTGGGTCCCTTTTTTCTGACCTGACTTGGCTAGTCACGTCACCTCCCTTCTCTTAAGCTCCTCTACGTGTGTGTTGGTGTGGGGATTAGTGGATGTCATCATTTTGACCTGACCTCATGTTTTTTAGGTCACCCTGTATATTTAAGCCCGCTCTGTCCATGTAATCCAGTTGCCTCTGAAGATGTCTTGAATAAAGACGAAAGCTAAGGTACTCCGTTGTTTCCATCTTCCCGTGTGATTTTATCAAGATTTATCTTATCCACGTTTTCATTGTGGATTTACATGAAATATATATATTATATATATATATATATATATATATATATATATATATATATATATATATATATATATATATATATATATATATATATAGTACAGTTCAGTACAGAACTGTACAGTACAGATATCCTTCGTTAATGTTACATATGATGTACAGTGCAGTATATTACAGTACAGTACAGATGTCCCTCATTAATGTTGCAACTGATGTACAGGACCACCATATGTACGGTAATAACACAGTAAATAGTTTATACCTTTAGAATAATTCAAGAGGAAATATAAGGCACTAGAGTGTGAAGTAAGAAGACGATCTGTGACAAAGAGGAGAGAGTAAAATACACTTACAGGACTTGACATAGTTTCCCTTACCAAAGTGACACTCTTAAATATTAAATGCTTATACATTTATTTAAATAATTGAGTGAACAATTGGTAAATTTTTATTTATTTTTAACTAGTAATTAGCAAATACAAATTAAACAAAATAAATAAACCAAAATAGAAATATATTGAGAAATAACAAAAATATCCAATATTACCAAAACTATAATAAAAACCCACAATAAAAACTAGAAAAAAAAGATGGGGATCATCCTTCTAGTGACACAAGGATCATGGAGGGACTCCCCTAACATAAAAAGCACTGTGGGGTATGAGATGTTTGGTTCACACTCAGGATGGAATGGAGAAAGGAAACTCACAATGTGCTCTCTGTATACATGTTGTATTGGATGTACAATGCAGCTTGGTGCTGGGAAGGCAGCATGGTTACAAGCGTTGGGTAGAGAGAGCTGGTTGGTGAGGATGCTCAGAGGAGGACCAGCCTGTGGGTCGCCATGCTCGCCGGCGGGAGCGAGTACCACCAGCCAGGCGGAGGAGGAGAAGGTGTTACTGGCTGGTTGGTGGAGGTATTAAGAGAGAGATGACCACGAGGTCAGGTCATAAATAGCGGGGGTTGGCGTGGCTTAGTAGTTGACCCCCGCTCCGTGATGTATGTATGGCGGCTCTGGTTGACCCAGACCACGAGGTACACACTGGGGAATTCGTGGGGTCGGCTACTCAGCGACAAACAGTTTGTTGGGGAGAAATCCACTTCAGCCCCAAGAAAACACCCTCAGGGCTAATGGTTCATCTCTATATCACCAACCAACCTAACTACTTCAATACTCTTGTCGACAGTGAAGGACAGATCAAGACTGTCAATATATAACCTAGTTTAATAGGAAAATCATAAAATTGGTCTATGAGGTCAATAATTATTATATTGGCTGCGACTTAACGCTTGCGTTTTTCTCAAAGTTCACTAATCAAATATAATAGTTTCCCCAGGAACGTTTTCTGTGATCAAATATAATAGTTACCCCTAAAACCTTCCTCTTATTAAAGCACAATCCTTTTTATTCTCCTTCCTCTCATCAAAACACAATCCTTTTTATTCTTCTTCTTCCTCTCATCAAAACCACAAGGAAAGAATGCAAGATAGATGGAAGAAACAAATTTCAAAGTGCGTTTTTTATTAGGGAGTGTGGGAATGGTCCCTGCTGGAGGGAGGCCTTATATAAAGTTATCAAGGCATTATTGCCAAAGTACACACAGTGACAAAATTTACACAATTTAAGATAATTAATAATATCATAGAATATTTTTATAATTGTTAGATCATTTAAAAACTAAATTTATTGTAAAAGATGTTCCTTTTATAGACCGTGAGAGGGAGCCGTGTGTCATGGCCTCCTCCATGTAAACAAAGTGGAGAAAAATATTGTGAAGAAAATTGGTTTGTATTGGTGTAATATTGTGTTGTGAGGACTCATTTGTGTTTTAGTATGAATGATAAGTGTGCAGGGATTATGGTGGTGGAAGAGAGAGAGAGCCTTATAATAGTTGTGAGGAGGTAAGAGACTTGCTGTGTAGGCACGGCTTATAGCACTATTTTACCCTCACTTATATATCATATTATTGTATGCCAATAATTATTATTCAATATATTTAGCAATGGTTTTACTGTATCAATTTGACTAACAAATTATAAATATAA
The DNA here is from genome assembly GCF_018991925.1 of Homarus americanus. Classification (NCBI taxonomy): domain Eukaryota; kingdom Metazoa; phylum Arthropoda; class Malacostraca; order Decapoda; family Nephropidae; genus Homarus; species Homarus americanus. Next base: position 14,792 of record NW_024723686.1, read on the forward strand.
TATAATATCTTGAATGTTCTAAGGTTGTTGTGGCCCCAGAACATACTACATATTATTTTATTGATAACTTTAAACTATTGTAACACAGTAGAGATAGGAACACGTAAAGGAAGATAGAACATGATTAAATTATAAATCTATTAACCAACAGCTCAACGTTTAACAGTTATGATACAGTTTAGGTATAGACTAAAAAATGTTTATCTAACCTAACCCAATTATATGTCCATAAGAGAAGTGGGACATCTTGGAGTATCACATTATTACTAGTTAACCGTAATAAGAAAACACGCAATTAACATCAGTACAAGATGACGTCATATAAAATCCGCTAATTAGAACGCAGGATGGCAGACGTGCTTCCCTTTTTATGCAGCTATTGTAATTCTTGACGCCGGTGATCTATAGCCATAACGCCGTCACCGTTTAATTAATTAGCATCGAATACACTTGTAAAGTTGTGATAATTACAGAAAAAATGTGTCCTCAAAAACAAGTCAAAATAAAACTGCGTATCAACAGTCATTAGTGTTTTGTGTGTGTGTGTTATCTTATACGCAGTGACGGGTTAAGACTTTGGTAGGCCTTAGGCACCTCCAAGATATGGGGCCCCATTTGACAGCATATTCACTAATAACACAAGCTAGTACCTAATTATAAAATGTGATGTCGAAAGAATAAGATTCAGTGATGTTTGCCATGAATCGAGTCTAAGAAAATGGGTTAGATCAGCTGTTGTTATACAGTCCAGAAATATATTTGTTTACAAGAAGCACAGCTAGCTGGTGGACACTAATAGAATTAAGTAATAAATAAATGGGAAAAAAATACCTCAGTATCAATTTAATAATAACCTGTAGAAAAAGGGGAAGAAAAGTTCTCGTTTTATTTTTCGTAGGCCCTAGGAGGAGGTGGTGTGTGGACTGCCTCTCTTGACTTACGACCATTTTCGTGTTTAATTTATTGATTTGATTTTATTTATTTGTTTTCGTCTTCGTTAAAATCTGCTACAAAGTAATTTAAATCTCGCATAGTAACGGTAATATATTAGTGATAAGATAATTATTGAATTGTTGTTTAAGTACCGTAAAGAGTCGTTCCAGTGCTTGTTTGATAGTTCGCTCGTTAGTTTATTTATTACTTCCAATAAAGGTCACCAAGGTTTTATTTTAGAGTAATAAGATAAATTAGAATATAATTGATATACGTCATTATTCTAACATCAACAACGATTTATACGATAGAGAATTAAAAAAAAATAAATTTTGGCGATATGGCAACATGTATGGGGCAGCTGACAGCCACTATCTGACTCGCTGTTCGTCTCCGGGTCGTGATCAAGATGGACGTGTGGATTATTCCTTCATTTTTGACAATTTCCTTACAAACTTGATACTCTTTCGGTGTTATATACTGATATAAGTGGAAGTGTTCGGTGTTGTGAAGTGCTGGAGGACTCGTAACGTGAAGTGTTGTAGTGTTCGGTGTTGTGAAGTGCTGGACGTGAAGTGTTGTGTTAATATATGGGAAATATTGGTTAAAAGGTGAAGTGACCTGACGTGACTCAATGAGATTAGAGGATATTTGTCACTGATGCCAAGTGAAGTGTTATGGGCCCATAACTTGATTGGATTAATGGAAATAAATAGTGTTAACGGAGGTAGTGAACCTAATTGACAATTTCCTTACAAACTTGATACTCTTTCGGTGTTATATACTGATATAAGTGGAAGTGTTCGGTGTTGTGAAGTGCTGGAGGACTCGTAACGTGAAGTGTTGTAGTGTTCGGTGTTGTGAAGTGCTGGACGTGAAGTGTTGTGTTAATATATGGGAAATATTGGTTAAAAGGTGAAGTGACCTGACGTGACTCAATGAGATTAGAGGATATTTGTCACTGATGCCAAGTGAAGTGTTATGGGCCCATAACTTGATTGGATTAATGGAAATAAATAGTGTTAACGGAGGTAGTGAACCTAATTGAAGGTTAAAGAAAAATTTACGCGTGGAATCCCCTTTTTCTAGTGAACATTAAAAGTACGACAAGGTACCGTAGTGAATTTTCCAAGTGTCCTTTTTGAAGTGAAGTCAATTAAAACATGTGGGAACTACAAGAGTATTCACCACAGTTAACTACACCAGGACTTGATTCACCCTCCGCCAGGACCTGATTCACCCTCCGCCAGGAATTTAAATTAAGGTATGATTAAAACTTTGGTTTGGTTAGGTATGGTTAGTGTTATGCCATCTATTACAATTGGCACACAGAGCTATTAAAATTGTTATGGGTTAATACGTCTGACTCGCCGCTACCCCTAGCAACATCATCAAATACAATATCATATCAGTACACTTTACATTGAGAAACATTAAGAAAATCTAACATTAAACCTTACCAACACACACAGTAGGTTTAGGTCTGGTTTTGTTGGGGTTTTGACTCGTGTATAACGAAAAACCGTCCCTGCCTATTAGGTTTATGGACATGAAGGTTATGAATGGATAATAATCACAATTTTACATTAGACAAATTTATGATTATCTAAGGACGATGAAACGGGCTGTGATTATGGAATTTTTCGTTAAATTACTATCCTTCCGGCAAACATTAAGAGTCTTTGAGATTTTATTGACCGCTACACCTATGGTTAACGAGTGAGTTTCTTTATAGAAAGTTGATATATTTAACTGAAGGGATGAAGGTCGCTACGGTGGCTGAGGTGTAACCACGGCTTGTTCAACAGAGCGAGTTTCTTCCTCATCCAACTAATTATTAGTTTGGTCTTAAAAACCGGTGTGTGTTGTTAAAGTAATGATTATAACTTACTACAGGGGCACACTTTGAACTCAGTTTTTGTCGATTATTTTTAGAATGTGACTTGAATGTAGCTGTAGTTTAACGGAGTGTTCAGGTGTTTGAGATGAGTAAAAAATGTTCTGGATTTACTGAGGTCACGATATGTAGTCTGTAGGCTGGTCGCTTCGGGGTGGTAAAAGTCTCAGGAAAGCTTTGATATTATCGGAAAACGAATCACGGAGAACAGGTAAATTTTGATATGTATCACTTAGTGTTTTATTTAATTTTAAAATCAAACTTTAACCATTAATGATTTGTGTCAGGTTGTTGGAGAGACGAGGGCACTGGGGCCACAAAGTACTTGTTGTTTATTCTCAGCCTCAATACCAAGCCCGTTAGATACAAGTAACGTAAACAAGATCCATGGACAGTCCCGTAGAGTAATCCATTAGGCACAGTTGTCTTAAGGGTCAAGGCTGTACTTGACCTAAACTAAGAGATAAACAAATGGAATTATTGGATCAAAAGCTCCACCATGTTTACATCTGAGTCAAATGAAAACTGAAATAATTATTATTTTTTACTTAAATTATTAACAATTATTATCTATCAATCAATTATCTTATTACTTATAATAACAAATAATTTCTAATTAATTAATGACTACATTTATTAGATATTAACTACAACGCTTACTTGATCATAATAACAAAGGGACCAATTATATAAACGTATTTTTCAATTAAATTGTCTTATTTTTTAAAGTAAGTTTTTTCTGTTATGTTCTTAAGATGTCTGCGTATTTGTGACTGAATTTATTGACGATGAATTGAAACACATTCGTTCCATTGCACAGAAACTTGGGTATCCTTCTGTGTTTGTTGATCGTTGTTTTAAAAGGGCTAAATAATCCTTTCATTCCTCTCAAACCCGACAAATTCCTACACTTAAGAATATTCTGACTCTGCCCTATCGTAATGAATTTGTCCCGTTAGTTCGGTCCCTAAAGCTGCCAAATATTAATGTTGTTTTCATGTATGACTCAACCATTACCAATATGTTAATAAGAAATAGCAAGTGTAATAGCAAATGTAATTGTAATTATGTAGGACAGACAGGAAAAACACTGCAGCTCAGAATCAAACAACACCTTAGCAGTGCCCTGTTGGTTCATGTTAGGAGTAATAATCATCCCATTACTTGGGGAAAAAAGCTTAGAAGTATTCAAATCATCTTGTGTCACAGGAAGACTTCTGGTTGAAGCTAGTTTGATTAAGGAATTAAAATCAATAAACCTTAGTGATGGTCACTTCAAAACTGATAATATGTTACATAAATTTATCTCTACACCCTCCTACACATCCCTACACCCTCCTACACATCCCTATCCATCCTTACACACCTTCGGCACCCTCTTTACACCTTCCTACACATCTCTACACCCTCCTACACATCCCTATCCATCCTTACACATCTTCAGCACACCCTTTACACCCTCCTACACATCTCTACACCCTCCTACAGATTTAAAGAATTTTTAAAACTAGCTTTAAATGATTGTTTGTTTTTATTTAATAACAAAGCTTTAAACAATGTGATGGTGTTGCTATGGGTTCACCTTTAGGTCCCACGTTGGCCAACGCTTTCCTCTGTCACCACGAGAAGCTTTGGCTTCCCAAATGTCCCCCCCCAATTTAAGCCTTTGTTCTATCGTCGGTTTGTTGATGACACTTTTTTAATTTTCAGATCAATTGATCACGTCCCTATGTTCCTAAATTATTTAAATTCGAAACATGGCAACATCAAATTTACTTGTGAATTGGAAAAGGAAAATATTCTTCCATTCCTTGATGTTAATATCCACCGTCTTCATAACAGTTTCGAGACAGCCTTATACAGAAATCAACTTTCACTGGTTTGAGTTCAAAATTTTCATTTTTTATTCCTCTTCATTACAAACATAATCTAGTACGTACTCTTACCAACAGAGCCTTCAATATCTGTTCAAGCTATTTCCACTTGGACATTGAACTAAAATACATAAAGTAACTACTCTTTAATAATGGCTTCCCTAAGAGATTTACAGACACTTACATTGGCAAAACCCTAATTAGGTTTTTTAGTCCCACACAGCCTCAAATACACACTGTCCCTAAATATTCTATCTCACCATCCCGTACACAGGCCCACTCAGTTTCACCCTTAGAAATAAACTTAAGAAGCTTTTCAATGAATTCTATCCACAAATTTCTCTTAGACTAGTCTTTAAAACCCAGAGTTCAATTAAGAAATTCTTTAAAATTAAAGACACCATACCCACATACCTGCAATCCTCAGTCGTTTATCAATTTACGTGTGCTAGCTGTAGGGCAGCATATATAGGTAAAACTAAAGACATTTGATAACTTTTGGATAGATTTAGATTTGCCTCCAAAGCAGTTTCATGATTTTTTTTGTCCATCACCATATTTGTATTTTATTCATCAAAGGAAATGTACTGTTGAATAAAGAGAAGAAAACAGCGATATATGCCTCTTGGGTGAGACTCGATAGTGACTGAGTTAATACATTACATTGTTTAATACATCAATAAAATTGTTTCAGTTAGCCTTACCACTACCTCGGCAACCACAACATAATTGTGTTTTGTAATCCTTATTATGTAGAGATGTTAAATATTGGTTGTGTTAGTACTATGATTCATAAAGCAGCCTGTTTAATGGACGCACATACATTCTATATCTAATACAATATTTTCTTTTTCAGAAATGGTTAAGGTAAATGCAAGTTACCTGTTTGAGCTTAGCTGATTAACGTAACATCCAGAATTAAATGTCATTATTATTATTATTATTATTATTAT
>NW_024723687.1:5000-52303 GCF_018991925.1 Homarus americanus
AATGAACACTGCGACTCTTGCTGTCTCGGTAAGGCGAGCAAAATCCTTTGCCCATTGTGTCATATTGTCTCACATAAAACCATAAAGATACTTTTTGGAGTTAAAGTACACTAAACATGTTGTATATTGAGGTTAAGTCGCCCTAAAAGTCTTAAGTTAACCACAAGGTTCTCCTCAGCACCAGTAAACGACCCACCCACCAGAAAAATCCTCTTAACCCACCGACTATTCACTAACAGTAATCTCAAATTTTCTTTTTTTAGGACCAGATCATCCGAAAATTTATAAAACGATTGTGTCCATCACTTAAAAAAGTTTAGAACAATTTAAAAGTAAAGAAAAAGTATATTAGACACTTTTTCTTTAAGACATTTTAGTGAGCCTTTCTTCCGCTACCAGACGCTCGTCATCCTCATATTTCAGGTGATTTCCCAGGTGGAGGCGTGAGGGATGTGCTCCACCAGTAATGGGACACAACATAAGAACATAGGAATGGAGGAAACTGCAGCGGGCCTATTGGCCCATACTGGGCAGTCCCGTTTACACCCAACCCCTATTGCTCATATAAGCATCCAACCTATGTTTGAAGCTATTCAGCGTATTCGAGTTAATGATGATATTTGGTAACTTGTTCCATTCATCCACTACTCTGTTTCCAAACCAGTGTTTACCTATTTCACGCCTAAATCTAAATTTGTCGAATTTAAAACCATTGTTACGAGTTCGCTCCTGGTTGGATAGTTTGAGTACCTTTGTAATGTCCCCTTTGTTTAGCCCTGCCTTCCACTTATACACCTCTATCAGGTCGCCCCTGCTCTACGTCTCTCGAGGGAGTGCAAATTAAGATGCTTTAACTTGTCTCTATACTCAAGGTTCCTAATGCCCGGGATTTGTCTTGTCTTTCTCCACTGAATTCTTTCCAAGGATTCTATATCCATTCTGTAATACCGTGACCAGAACTGAACTGAACTGCGTAATCCAGGTGTGGTCTCAAAGAGCAAGATGCAGTTTTAGGATGACCTCGCTAGTCTTGTAACTAACACTCCTTTGTATGAACCCAAGTACTTTATTAGCCTTGTTATGAGTAAAAACAAATTGTTTACTTGGCTTAAGGTTCCTACTTATCAATACTCCTAAATCTCTCTCGCAGTCGGATTTCTCTATGGCATCGTTGTTCATCTGGTATCTGGTTTCCCTGTTTACATCTCCTATACTGAGTACTTTAAATTTGTCCGCGTTGAATTTCATCTGCCATTTTTCAGACCATTCGAAAAATTTGTTTAGATCTTCCTGTAGTTTTGTGGAGTCCTCGTCAGATTTAATAACACGTCCTATTTTAGTGTCATCAGCAAATTTGCTTACGTTGCTGTCTATGCCGATATCTATGTCGTTTATGTATATAATAAATAATAATGGTCCAAGTACTGAGCCTTGGGGAACTCCACTTGTGACATTGCTCCAATGGGACTTAGTGCCATTAATGCTCACTCGCTGTTTCCTGTCCTGTAACCACGCCCTAATCCATTTAAGGATATTACCTTTGATGCCATGTGCTTCTACCTTTCTAATTAGTCTTTCGTGGGGGACTCTGTCGAAGGCTTTGCTAAAGTCGAGATATACCACATCATAATTGTGCCCCTCGTCCACCGATTCGAAAACTGATGAAAAGAATGTTAATAGATTAGTTAGACATGAACGTCCGCTTGTGAAGCCATGCTGGGAATCATTGATCAATAGGTGCTTCTCCAGGTGATTTCGAATAGAGTTTGAAGTGATTGCTTCCAGTAATTTGCCTACTATTGATGTTAGACTGATTGGGCGGTAGTTAGAGGATAGTGATCTATCCCCCTTCTTGAAAATCGGTATTACATTCGCTATCCTCCAGGATTCTGGTACTACACCTGTTTTTAAGGACATGTTAAACAACTTTGCTAAGGGCATACTAAGCTCTTCCTTACATTCCTTTAATACTCTGGCAAATATCTCATCGGGACCAGATGACTTTTTAGGCTTTAGTTTGTTTATTTGCTTATTCACTACAACTCTAGAATTACATGATTACTACAACACTAGTAATACATGGTCACTACAAAACTAGTACTGTATGGTCACTACAACACTAGTACTATATATTCACCACAAGTCTAGAATTACATGTTCACTACAACACTAGTAATACATGGTCACTACAACACTAGTACTGTATGGTCACTACAACACTACAGTACAAACCATTACTACAGCACCAGTACAGTAATACATGCTCACCACAACACGAGTACTACATACTTACTACAACACTACAGTACAAACCATTACTACAGCACCAGTACAGTACTACATGTTCACTACAACACTAGTACTACATGGTCACTACAACACTACAGTACAAACCATTACTACAGCACCAGAACAGTATACATGTTCACTACAACACTAGAACTACATATTCACTACAATACTACAGTAAAAACCTTTACTACAGCACCAGTACAGTAGTACATGGTCACTACAACACTAGTACTAAATGTTCACTAGAACACTACAGTAAAAACCTTTACTACAGCACCAGTACAGTGGTATACATGTTCACTACAACACTAGTACTACATGGTCACTACAACACTAGTACTAAATGTTCACTAGAACACTACAGTAAAAACCTTTACTACAGCATCAGTACAGTGGTATACATGTTCACTACAACACTAGTACTACATGGTCACGACTACACTACAGTACAAACCTTTACAACAGCACCAGTACAGTAGCACATGGTCACTACAACACTAGTACTAAATGTTCACTAGAACACTACAGTAAAAACCTTTACTACAGCACCAGTACAGTGGTATACATGTTCACTACAACACTAGTACTACATGGTCACTACAACACTAGTACTAAATGTTCACTAGAACACTACAGTAAAAACCTTTACTACAGCATCAGTACAGTGGTATACATGTTCACTACAACACTAGTACTACATGGTCACGACTACACTACAGTACAAACCTTTACAACAGCACCAGTACAGTAGCACATGGTCACTACAACACTAGTACTAAATGTTCACTAGAACACTACAGTAAAAACCTTTACTACAGCACCAGTACAGTGGTATACATGTTCACTACAACACTAGTACTACATGGTCACTACAACACTAGTACTAAATGTTCACTAGAACACTACAGTAAAAACCTTTACTACAGCATCAGTACAGTGGTATACATGTTCACTACAACACTAGTACTACATGGTCACGACTACACTACAGTACAAACCTTTACAACAGCACCAGTACAGTAGCACATGGTCACTACAACACAAGTACTAAATGTTCACTAAAACACTACAGTAAAAACCTTTACTACAGCACCAGTACAGTGGTATACATGTTCACTACAACACTAGTACTACATGGTCACTACAACACTAGTACTAAATGTTCACTAGAACACTACAGTAAAAACCTTTACAACAGCACCAGTACAGTAGCACATGTTCACTACAACACTAGTACTACATGGTCACTACTACACTACAGTACAAACCTTTACTACAGCAATAGTACAATATACATGTTTACTACAACACTAGTACTACATGGTCACCACAACACTAGTACTACATGGTCTTTACAGCACAAGAACCACATCCTCACTACATCACTAGAACTATATGCTCACTACAACACTAGTACTATATATTCACTACAACTCTAGAATTACATGTTCACTACAACACTAGAACTACATGCTCACCACAACACGAGTACTACATGTTCACTACACCACTAGTACTAAGGTGGTCACTACAACACTAGTACTACATGTTCACTACAACACTAGTACTAAGGTGGTCACTACAACACTAGTACTACATGGTCACCACAAAGCGAGAGTACAAACCATTACTAAAGCACCAGTACAGTACTACATGTTCACTACAACACTAGTACTACATGGTCGCTACTACACTACAGTACAAACCTTTACTACAGCAATAGTACAATATACATATTTACTACAACACTAGTACTACATGGTTACCACAACACTAGTACTACATGATCACTGCAACACTACAGTAAAAACCTTTACTACAGCACCAGTACAGTATACAGTACATGTTCACTACATCACTAGTACTACAGGGTCACCACAACACTAGTACTACATGTTCTCAACAACACTACAGTACAAACCTTTACTACAGCATCAGTACAGTACTACATGGACACTACAACACTACAGTGCAAACCTTTACTACAGCACCAGTACAGTACTACATGATCACTACAACACTACAGTATAAACCTTTACTACAGCACCAATACAGTACAACATGTTCACTATTACACCAATACTATTTCTTCCTTCTATAATGAGTTACACCATTTGACGTCAACATTCCAACCTGTTTATGTTTTAGTTGCCGGATCTCAGAGTTAAAGGTGTGTGCAAGTCAACACGCTAATAACGTAAAACTTGTTCCCCAAGTGAAAATATGTGTTCTCCAAACTCAAAAATGTGTTATCCCATAATTATCTCTAATAAGGAGCTTTATGAAATAGCCCAACAAAGTACAATTCGAGAAGAACTCGGGAGGGGAGAAAATGGGATTGTAGAACTAATTGAAGTAGACGATCGACTTGTTTGTTTGAAAAGGGCCAAGGATGGAGTTACACCTTTGTTTCACGAGCAAAACATCCTTATTGGGTTAAACGGTGCTGGCGGCGCCCCGCTGGTTCTCTATCAATGTAAGGATTACCCGGCATACGTAATGACGTTTACACGGGGTGTAGAAATGGTAGAGTTTGTCCAACATTGTACACCAGACGAGTTTGTCAGATGTCTTATCGCTCTCTTTAAAAGTCTGGATGAAATTCACCGGTCTGGTTATATTCATGGCGATATAAAGCCCGACAACATGTTTGTGGAGGAAAATGAAAATGGGGACATCGAGGTCCATGTGATTGATTTTGGGCTCTCCCTAAAAATTGGGACTCCTCAATTCAAGCATGCAGCCCTTAATTAGTTCTATGCACCAGAGCTCTACCACTCTGGCGGCACAGCTGAAGCGTACACAGATGTTTTCGCAGTTGGCAAGATAATAGAATGGTTTACCGTTAGACGACGGGACTTGCCCTTTGTGGTGAACAAAATTGCCTTTAGTATGTGTAACCCCGAGGCCCACAGTCGTCCTTCACTCGTAGAGGTTTTGGAGAGGTTGACCCTCTATGAAATTTCTTCCACTGACGAGCAAGTGAAGGACGACTACAAAGTAGACAACACGGGTGAGGGCGACTCAACGGGCTCTACCACCACTGTGCCACGCCGGCGCTGGGGTGTAGTCCGTTGTTGTCTTTACACCCTAATCATACTATTTGTAATTTGTATCACCATGGGCCTCCTTGTCAAATACAAGGATGAAAGTGACTGCATGATGTTCTAAGAACGGTTAAAAGAACACTACGCCAGTTCATTTATGTTGAGACGACTCATAAATGACGGCTTAGAGCGTCTCGGTGTAGGGTTTAAGTTAACCTTGCGAGACCCCCCGACACTTATGTGCCACGCCCCACTACACGGGGCTGTGTCGTGGTTTAGGGGCTGATTAAGGGGACTTTATGTATTGTAAATAAATAATACAAAGACAACATTACTTTTAATTTCCCATTAATATTGTTACCCTGTATGCCAATAACATTTGTATATTTAAATTCTTCCACATTAAAATTGACGATAACTTAAATTACATTAATTTTTGCAGAACATTGTTTTCACAACAAGAAATATATACTTACCGTGAAATGCTAGAACGGCACACAACACAGTACATAGCCGATTAAAATTTATCCTGAATGTGGGTTTCAATGTGTTACGAGTTGGGGATTTAGAATATAGTTATACGTCTACCCAGATCCCAACAGGTAACAAAAAAAAAAAAACAAAGACAATCGGACTATAAAAGGGTAGACAAAGGATGCGAGTTTTCGTTGTATATAATAAAGTACCATAAATCCCTTAACAAAATATTCAGCTTATAAATTACCCTTAACCAAACTTAACCTAAACATTAACAGTATATACATATTAATAAACATAAAACAATCTTGAAGCAAGTGGACGTGGGGGAGTTAATACAAAATATAAGTACTTAAGTGAGGAGCTGAGATGGCTGACGAGTAAGGCTGAGTATTGTAGAAGACGGTAGGTAGTCACTGCACGTAGGTTTAGAGGATAGATGATCCTGTGGTCACTTCCCAGAGCCAAGTGCTCTCTCCTCGAATTGGAGCTGACAAAGAAGACTTTGAGGAGGTGACGCAACAACCAGGATATGGAGAAGGGAAACCTCGGAGTGGTAACTAAGACGAGTCATACTCGTGTCTCGTCCCTAGATGGCGTTGCTCGTGGTGCTGGGTAGGTAGATCAGGACAATAGATGGCGTGGTTCGTAGTGCTGGGTGGAGGGTTCGTAACAAATGTAAAAGCTTTTCTACTTTATAATCGAAAGACAGAACGTTTTAGCTTATTCCCGAACAACAGGGAAATTAAACAGCTGGAGTATGTTTGTGTATTTGTCAAGTAATATAAACTACGATGGTAAATGGGAAAGAGAATAAATGCAAAAATAAATAAAGTAAAAACAGCATTAAATAATAATTAAGGATATTTTAAAAAGGAACATTAATTTAATTTGAAAACACAAGCACAATTACGATATATGAACAGTTTTATTGTGTGGGTAAAAACGTTAACATCTTGAGCAGAGAGGAGGAGGCTAGAGGCCCTTAATATATGGTACTACAGGATTGCTGAGAATATACTGATAGGAAAACAAAAGGAGAGAGACTGAAACTCTAAAACTACGATAGAGGCGACAAAAGCTTATAGAACAATATAAGAAACTTTATCCATATAACAACGATACAGCTAACAGAAACTTCTATAATAAAATAAAAGAAAATACTCTGTCCATATAATAGGGGATGAGGAGATAATGGTGGAGATATTAATGAGGGAAGGAGAGCCAAGGGAATGCAGGGATTATGGTCAATAACGGAACTTAAAGTTTGGCTCCAGGAGAGAAACAAAGTCTGAGAGGATTAATAAACACAAGCAGAAACATAATGGAATCCTAAGACATGAGGAGGAACTTGATATAAAATACAGAAGCAAAGGGAACCAGCCCAGGGAAGCTTACAGAGGTGGACAAGTGGTGTGTGAGTATCTAGTGAGCATCACACAGGGCGCCTGACTCATATAATATTCAAGTAACACCTAGACAATTGGAGCCACAAAGTTCATTTTAAAATTCATCTGACACCTCCGTAAAGATACTTTTTGGGGTGTGTGAATACAAGAGTAAAGCCTTAACACAGGCACCAGGAGACGTTACCACAAACAAGCAATAGTCACACAGTCACACAGGCTTAACATGCAGCATCGAGTATAAATATAAGGCCACCTATATTTTGTGAATAATTATTAACAAAATATAGGTGGCCTTATATTTACATAATTTACATAAACCACCAACTTTAACATTATTATCAACAGAACGATTAATAATGATTTTAATAATGCTTCCACCATCAATTGATTTACATGAAACTAATTTAACAACATTATATTTCAATCAATGGGATGAACGGATTCCATTATATGAACTATCAGAGCATTAAATTCCCGTCCGGTTCGAGTAACAATGTTTGATTTTATTGTCCAAGACCTTACCCGTTTGTCTAATGAAAGAAAGAAAGAAAGAAAGAAAGGAAGAAAAGTGGTGAGGGAAAGTAACGGATAAAAAATAAATAAAAGAGTGGGAGAGAGAGAGATTACGAACAAAGCCAGGACCAGAAACATAAAATATCAAAGGACCATTTACTACAGCGGATTGAAGTATGAATTAATGTATTGCTTGACTGAACCATTAACGTATTACGGGTTTACATTAACACGTCACAATAATGTAGTTGTAAATAATAATAATAATAATAATAATAATAATAATAATAATAATAATAATAATAATAATAATAATAATCATGAGTACCACATGAGGAGTAAATATTGTATTCTTGATCAGTAAGAGGTGGCAATAGGTATTAATAAGCGATAATTAAAGGTGGGAAATAAGCAGAGGGAACTAGTGGGTAGTATAGAGATAGCTTGAGAGAGGAGAGGAGGAGGAACCTTAGTTATTGTTGTCATCATAAACCAGCATTGGTCATCTCTCTTACTTAGCACTCGTAATGGTCAGAAGCCGCAGGATATTATACCGAAATAAGTGAATTAGATTACCACGAGAGGAACAGCCACGATCCTTCCCCTGACAGCCTCTCAGCCATCACCCACATCACACAGAAGAATTAAATGAAATGTGAAGTCTTTTGTGCCTCATTATCACCTAAAACGTCCATAAAGAAAAATAAAAGGAGATAATTACATGATTTCTGTGAGTTCATTTAAGTGAATTCAGTTAATATCGAACGTATTAAGTGTTAAATACCTCTTCTGACCCTTCCTTCTCACACCCAAATACGACTAAAGAAAAACTTACGTCATTATCTTATACACTTTATGAACTGTTATCGTGGGAGAAGTTATCATACTGGAGTCTTATAACACTTGGTAATAATCTGATATATATAATAATCATGTCATGTGATATCTGCCGCGTTCATTTTATAAACAAGGGTAGTGATTATATTCAGCTTGTTTGTAGTCCTCTGTTACTGCTCACACCACTGTTTCATTCATTCCTACTCGAGCCATATTTTTACCCCATCAATTTTCATTAAAATCTAGACAAAGAATGTAATAATACCCAGTAAAAGCAGCCGGTCAAAATCTAAGTAATTATGCATCCATTAAAACAAATATTATCTCTATACATACAAACACTATGTTAAAATAATCAGTCATTGATTTTTTTTTCTTTTTTTTTTACGGGGAATATCCCATCCGGGCACAGGTCATCGACCCACAACGGGGCCTGGGGGGGGTGTAATAATAAAAAGAAGAGAAATAACAATTAGAAGAGAAAGACTAAACTAACCTACACAAGTTTTTTAATGTTGCCTTTTCTCTCTCGTCAATCCGGGGAGAAGCGGTTCACTAACACCATCCCACACCTGTAGTAGACCACCGCCACCTGCCTCTCTTCACACCACTCACGCTATACAGTAAAACCCTACATATACGGTGTTTAGTCAACGGTAGATCCTTAACCCAGTGACGTCAGTTTATATCTCACTATTGGTTAAAGTTGTAGGGTGAGGTTAGGTTAATTTGTTTATATTTAGGTTTATTAGAGGTGTTAGGTTACAGTCGCAGGTTAAGTGTGGGAGGGAGTAGTAGGGAGACTCCATCCATACTCTACTGTATAGTAATAATTGGTAAGAACCAATCACCACACACCCTACCCGGATACACGTGGATTTAGCTGGATCTCTTCCTGGTTTGCAATAAATCTACAGCCACCATGGCAGCAACACGCACGACTTTACCATTTTCTCAATCACACAGGTCGATTATCGATGAACTTATCTGTAAATAATCTTATCTAGAATTACAGTGATCAATAAACCTTAGTACTGTGAGCTTCTCGCCACACCTGGAACACCTCCACAATAGTCCTCACTGTTTGCCCGAGGAATATTTTCCCCCTGTGTGTTGTGGGTCTTGCCACGCGTCCCGGCCTCTTACAGTTATTGAATCCAGTGGTAAACACCACAATAGGCCCAGCCATTATGGCCACCCCTGCCAACTTATCTCTTTCATCCCTTACTTAGTGAGATCAAATACTTTGTTAAGTTTATTGGTGGGTGAAAGTTACTAGTGTGCCCTGACGAATGCAGTGATGGCTAGGGAAACACTGAGTAACACTGAGTCCGTTTATTGTGGATGAGAGAAATACAAGTGGTGACTCGCGTGTGCCATGCACGGCTCACACAGTCAGACTGGGGCTGCCTTGCCATATGGCAGCCTCGGGGCAATGTTGCCACATAACACGTGCACTGTTGCCACGTGATGATATATATAAATGCTACTCGGCACAGTAGCTTATGTACAGGGTTGCTACTCGGCACAGTAGCTTATGTACAGGGTTGCTACTCGGCACAGTAGCTTATGTACAGGGTTGCTACTTGGCACAGTAGCTTATGTACAGGGTTGCTACTCGGCACAGTAGCTTATGTACAGGGTTGCTACTCGGCACAGTAGCTTATATACAGGGTTGCTACTCGGCACAGTAGCTTATGTACAGGGTTGCTACTCGGCACAGTAGCTTAGATACATAACCTACATCTCCCTCCCCCCTCACGCTCATAGTCTTGTCTTGAGCGGACTTCTTAGTTCTAAGTCGCTCCGAGCGTCGAGGTGCACTGTGGGGCGGATCCTCGTGAGGTGCACTAAGGGGCGGATCCTCGTGAGGTGTAGGTGACTCGTCCTCGGTCAGGGGGCCAGCAGCAGGGGGTGGGACTGGCCGGAGGAAGCGGCGGTTCCTCCACCAGACACGGCCACTCGGCATCCTGACCTTGTAGTCCCGCGACCGGCCGACGCCCATCACTATGCCAACCTTGTGCCGACGTGTCGTCGTCGGGTCCTGGACGCGGACAAGGGCACCAATCTCCAGCGGCTGAAGAGGGCGGGCACGGTCGTCATACCGAGCCTTGGCGTCCTGGGCACGTGTAGCGGTGCGGCGGTAGCAGCTCTCGGCTTTGGTCTGCCAGTCCTTCGCAAAGGCCTTGGCGTGTGTAGGAACGCAAGAGCGGAGAGGGTGACCATACAGGATCTGGGCAGGGGAGCGTCCTGTGTGGGTGGGAGTGGACGCGGGTTCTGGGCAGCTGTGTGTGGCTGTGCCAGGCGCGTCGCTCGTTAACTCACGCACCCTGCTGGCGGTGTACCGAGCAGCTGGGATCTGCTCAGGAAAGTCTCTGGGCACCACGCCTAATTCCTTGCAGTGCTCCCACGACAACAAGGGTGTAGCGAGAGTAGGCCGCACGTCGATCCATCCGTAACACGACCTGTCGCCGTAGGTGATCTCTGCCTGAAAGGAGCCCACAGCGTCCGGCATCTGGGAACCGTCCGCATTGTAGTACTGCAGCTGCGGCGGTGGTCCCAGGCCGCGTTTGGTGAGGCCCAGTTTCTGGAGGTGCTTCAACCCAATCACCGTAGTATCGGCGCCGGTGTCCGGTATCACCTCGATGTGACCCGACACATCACCGTGTGTGACGGCGACGCGGATAGTAGGGGAAGGGGTAGCCCTGGGGCGTGTGGTCGATTCCACCCTCCTGATGTGACTCCGCTGCTGCTTGGGGCTGCGTGGGCCATCTGGAGGGGGCTGCGTGCGAACCACCCCGAGGGAAGTGCGCTGCTGTCCTCCTCGTCTCGGGCTTTTGGGCTTGGGTTGGCGGCAGCACTTGTCGTAGTGTCCATAGCGACCGCAGGCCTGACACTTGTGGCCTCGTGCAGGGCACCTGTCTGTGTTAGACCAGTGGCCCTTACGGTCACATCCACGACACAGTGCGTCGGCGGCCGGGCAAGTCTTGGGGCTGTGCTGCTTTCCACAGCTGCCACAGGAAGCACTAGGCGGAGGCGTGGAAGAACGTGTGGCAGCCTTCGCGTTGTTGGCCGCCTTCTTATCCTTCTTGTATTGTGAGATAGCTCTCACAGCAGGTGGGGCCCGTAAGGCAGAGGTGGCGGACTTAGTGGCCTCGTATGACCGACATTCAGTCACTACCACCTGGAGTGTGGAGGAAGCGTCCAGGGGGATGAGTCGCTGCATCAACTCTTCGTGCCTGACACCTGTCAAGATCCCGTGCTTGATCCAGGCTTCCTCACATTCCCGGCTGTGCGCCTTGCAGACGTCGATCTCCTCTGACAAACTCTTCAAACGCACAAAAAAGTCGTCAAAGGATTCGTTCTCCGCCTGCTTGCAGCTGGTGAAGGCACGGCGACGCAAAGCCTCGTTGTTCCGACCCTTAACATGCTCCTGTAAAAGGTCGAGCACATCCGTCACTGAAGAGGTAGAATCGGGAGGCACTTGCAACGTGTGCTCCAAAACTCTCTGGGTCTCCAGCGACAAACACATCCGCAGTTGGATGAGCTGTTTGTTTGGAGGCATGCTGTCAAGGTCCACCATCGTGGAGTAATCTGTCCAACGCCGCCTCCACTCACGAAAAAGCTGAAACGTGACGTCTGGTGAGAGGGCGGGTGGGGGTTGAACAGATGCCTTGGGAGCTGTTGGGGTAGCAAGAGTACCTGGAGGACGCTGGTGTGGTGGAGGAGGGAGTGTACTGGCGCCTTGAAGCGCGCTACCTGCAAGTGAGGGAGGGTGGGTTAGCGCCAGGGTCGCCAATAGCGCCTCAAAACGCAACTTTTCCTCCTCTCTTCGTGTCTCCTCCCTCTGAAGTTCCATTTCTCTACGTCGCTCGTCCCGGTCGTCCATCCACTTCAGAATTGTGGCGATGTCCGTCACTGGAGGTGGAGGATGAGAGTCTGCGCCCGGTGAAGGGGAAGGTGGTGGGGAGTTGTGTCTCCCATCTTGACGTCCCTTCTTACCTCCCATCTTTGTGTGTGCGTGGACTGCACTGTTTAATATATAAAGTGGCGCCTCAACAGCTCGAACCACATATATATGACATAAACAGCGCAAAATCACGCATATGGTCCAGGTCCACTGTTCTGTCCGTGAGTGAGTGCGTGCGTGCGTGCGTGTGTGTGTCTGAGAGAGCGGAGGGAGCGTGGTCCGGCAAGACCGTCAGTGTCCCCCGGATGTCGCACGAGAAGGGTGTGCGCCTGCGTGCTCCGTGG
Source organism: Homarus americanus (assembly GCF_018991925.1). Classification (NCBI taxonomy): domain Eukaryota; kingdom Metazoa; phylum Arthropoda; class Malacostraca; order Decapoda; family Nephropidae; genus Homarus; species Homarus americanus. Next base: position 17,830 of record NW_024723687.1, read on the forward strand.
GTACCACAAAAAACAGGCCAATGCTCAACTCTCAGCTCTAGACACACACTAATACACTGACACTAACACTGCCACCGTCACTAAAACGCACTGTGACGGAGCAACACTGCACATCGCGGCGAAACACAGCGCAACACAACACAACACACTATGAGTCGACGCGCATCACCGGCAGACGTAACTGTCGGCATTGTTCACACACTTTGTAAGTCCACAGATCCTAGACACTGCGCCATGAAAGTTACTAGTGTGCCCTGAAGAATGCAGTGATGGCTAGGGAAACACTGAGTAACACTGAGTCCGTTTATTGTGGATGAGAGAAATACAAGTGGTGACTCGCGTGTGCCATGCACGGCTCACACAGTCAGACTGAGACTGCCTTGCCATATGGCAGCCTCGGGGCAATGTTGCCACATAACACGTGCAGTGTTACCACGTGATTATATATATAAATGCTACTCGGCACAGTAGCTTATGTACAGGGTTGCTACTCGGCACAGTAGCTTAGATACATAACCTACAGCTTTGTCTGGTAGTGTGTGTGGCATCGTTCTAACTTCCACAGTTAGAAACGGATCGTCTTTTTTCATCTGTACAGTGATAGAGCAAGTTCACAGCCAGACACCAGCTTGAAAAATTAGTCAAAATCGATCAAAGTTCAAGGTCACCAAAGTGTCGATACTTGTATATGTCCGTTACCAGAATTATCAACTGATCTCCGGACCTCTGTTTCCTCTCTTACAAGTATATGACCTTGTTGCATGTCCTTACAGTCAAGTGGGAAGACAAAATTTGACCCCGAGCTTGTCTGCTGGTGAGGCTGGTAACACTGTATTTGTTTTATAATATACACTGGTGAGGGAGGCTTAAGGGAGACCTATTACCACAATTTGTTTAAAATTTACTGCCATCATATTTCAGATTAAATTACAGCGTCGAAATGTGATTAAATTTCCTCTTCAATTACACAGTGGTTATCAACTCTCGCCTAACACTTCCAGCACAGCATCAGCTCAATAACATGTAAGTGTCACTGACGACACTTACAATATGATGAAATGGTTTTATTCTATCAGTAAACATAGTATGAAACGTTTGTCAAGTTAAACCAAACATCAATGTGTGGCGATATGAAATAACAAGGTCAGGTGGTCTCTGGTGACAACCTCGCGCTGTGCAGAACATGAATGAAAGCCAAAAAAATGATCCAGTAACAAAGACAATTGCCGGAAGGTAACCCCACATGTATCCAGACCACGATCATTCTTTGCCAAGGTCGTGTCTTGGTAAAAATGTTTCTTTAAGTTCCTTATGTAAATCAGTATTAGTTTAACCCCTTCACTACAGGACGCCACTTTAAACATTTTATTTAACTAACACAAGACGATGCAGTAAAGGCTTGGCCTTTGGGATATAAATCCCTTGCCAGCCTAATCAGGATCTTATGAAAAGGAAAATCAAGACCCATGGGTTTCCAAGGGGTAATAAACAACCGTTAGAGATTGACATCTCTTTACTAAGAAAATAATCACAAAACCTTAACTCTGACACCACTCACACACGTATATTAAATAAACAGCACTGGAGTCAAACAATTACTTAAACAATGCAACCAATAAAACAAAGAACAGGTATTTCCTACGGCTGCAGATGAATCTTCCTTCTAACCAGCACTGTAGAATGTTCTGGTAACGCGGTGATCCGCTCTCAGAGGGGAAAGTCCGGGGCAGCTTCCTCACTTGGCGCTGGCGTTGGTAAGCGATGTCTTGCCACCCAAGAGAGACGCCAGGGTACGGACAGTGGATAGGGCGTGGAGGAAGTGGCGATCACGTGGCAGTCGTGGCAGTAGCTGGAGTACGTGACCGGAGTTGACAGCCGAATAGTGAAGGACTGGGGAATCAGCCCACGAGCCCCAGGAACCTCAGATGAATACACAGCCAGAGTTGGAATCGAACAGCGAGGTGAAGTAACAGCTGTGGTGAAGGCTGGATCATGTCTGGCGTGCAAGGAGGCAGCAGCGACCTTCTTACCTCCGTCTCCTCCCCCCCAGTGGGCCCGCGGACAACCATCCCGCTCGTTACAGCACTTACAGATGTTATCCAGCAGAGAGTCCCACGTACACAAGGGGTTAATAATATATCTACGCAAATTTACGACAGAAGAAGTGGAGACAGTAAGTGACATCTTAAACTTGTTACCCCAGCTGCATCACATTGACTTGGTGCTTAATGTTACTTATATAAAGCTCAGACGAATGTTTACTGTAGTGGCCTGTAAGAGTGTTGACACGTGGACAGTCACAGCTACATCACCAAGTGTCATTATTTTGTAGTACACATCTTTCCTGTTAAGCTTGTTGACGTTATAATGTATTACTGCGCTTCAACAACTAAGGTCTTGTTGTTGTTGTTATAATGTATTACTGCGCTTCAACAACTAAGGTCTTGTTGTTGTTGTTGTTATAATGTATTACTGCGCTTCAACAACTAAGGTCTTGTTGTTGTTGTTGTTATAATGTATTACTGCGCTTCAACAACTAAGGTCTTGTTGTTGTTATAATGTATTACTGCGCTTCAACAAATAAGGTCTTGTTGATGTTATAGTATTACTGCGCTTCATAAACTAAGATATTTAGCGTGTATTCTAGATTAGTACGTACATTAATCACTTAAGGTTAAAAATTAAGACAAACACCTCGCTAGTTGGTGCATTAAAGATGAACTGTCTGGTAGAATTATGTTACAAGAGATTAGACTACAGTGAAATTTGCATATCGAATTGCTGTAAATCTGTGCACCTATCTCTCTCACCCCCCCCCCCCATCCATAACGTTGGGTTTTCGTTATTAAAAATATATAAATTACTAACGTGAGAACAATTCCTATAGCATTTATTCCGGGCACTAAAGCTGACAATAGATTATATTTCCAATAATAAGTTGCACAGTTGTATCACGAAGGGCCATATTCTGACACCATCCGGACACGTCTATCGTCCAATATAATGAAGCTTCGAACGGTTAACTGTTGTAAGATTTGGTCCTGGTCAACTATCTTACAGGAATTCCCTTTATAAACTTGATACGCTTCTCATTGTTTGACGATTAAATAGCTTAAATATTTCATTTGTTTGTCTCTCAGTAAGAACAATATTTATCAGCAGACGAGAGATCATCTTTACATGCTGTAAATCACGATTGTTAAGACTTGTTTACATTACCTTTCTTTATAATGAAGAATTATTAACTAAAAATATGATTACCTCATGACACATTAAACATTCACAATGGACAAAGATTTTGTCTATGATATGGTGTTTGATTAATGTCCGTATTCCGGAAAGAAGTCTCCCCACCACTCCCCGGCCCGACCACACTGGTCCAACCTTCTGTGATGGGGAGAGAATTCTGACTATTTACTTTCCATGAATACAAATGGTAATTTTACTATTTATGGCTCCTCGCCACAACAGAGAGCCAACAGGGGAGCCGCCTTTAACTATTTCCACAGAAGGACGACGTCAGGATTCCCCAGCAGCTTTAACTGACGATGAGAGATATTCCCTGTACAGTTTGATCACGGTCCTCCACGCTATCACTAACTGGGAGGCGGCCGATTGATCTGTAAAGGTCAGTGAAGAGCGACACTCACCAGCCATTAGCTTTTATCTCAAACTACACTCACATACAGAGAGGTGACTGTGGAGCTCTGTCAAACCCTTATAGCCACTACAGTATAATTATGAGGGTAATCTATATAAATCTACTATTGAAATATTCACTCCTTTAACTAATAGTCTTTAAGATATTGTTCTTGACTTTTTCTCAACAAATTCCTACTTTATCTCGCCCCATTATATTATCCAGGACAAGTAAGAGTCATCAGGTAGATTGCTGTTGCTTATACCACAACAATAAACTGTTTCTTTATCACGACAGTGTAAAGGAAGAACAGCCGTGGGAATTTCTCTGAGGATATTTGATATTTTTATTAAAATTTTCATTAATATTATTCTATTCTGTGTAAAAAATATTTCACATAAAAATTTTTTACGTGTTCACATTTTAATATAGAGGAACACCACAACACAGACGACCACACATAATATGAGTCATGTTATTCCTACACAAACACCAAAGTAACAATAACTCGGGGAGCTACAGGGTTTATACCGTAATTCTCTGCTTTATAATAAACCTTCTCTCAAACACACATGATAAATGTCTCTTACACTACTTGAGAAAGATAGTCTGTCGCCTTCTCAGATCCACTGTTGAGAAAAGACAAAAACGATATATCTGGAAATAAAAGAAAGTGTAGGAACAGTTTATGGTTGTAACCGACGTCAATATACGTGACATAACTCATAAAAACATTTCTTTAATTAATTAAGAACAATTTGTTAATGTTCACCTCGATGCTACACAAATTGTTATCAGAATTATTTTTTTAATAAACTAAACGCAACTGACCCATGTTGCTGTCCACGTACACTGGTGTTAATCTTCACTATGTGTGTGTGTGTGTGTGTGTGTGTTTATTGCTGGTTTTCTCTCACATCGAACACCAAAGTCTTGATACTTTTTCGATTGCCTGTACTACTGGTGTTCTAGTGATGCATAAACCCGTGACGTTATCATATCTTCTTGTCGGTGTCTTTAATTATACTCCAGACAATTTGATATAATTATATTTCTCCTTTAAGTAATTATAATAATTGAGATATATATTTCCTTGATGTTAAGATACATTACATTTGTAAATGGGAAACAATTTCTTGAGCACATTTGTTCTCAGTCTCGGGAGTCTGACTTCACCTCTGAGAATGTGCAATTAAGAAAATTACTGAACAAGATGAACCTGTTCACTCACGGTGGCGAAACATGAACCACTTTTTGACTCTTTAAGTTTTAGTCACTCAATATGTTGTTGTCGATGGTGTGACTGTAGTACTTTCCTCTCTCAACAGCTTCATTATGATGTGGTGAATGACATGCACACCATCACACACTCGTGGTGATTGACATGCACACCATCACACACTCGTGGTGAATGACATGCACACCATCACACACTCGTGGTGAATGACATGCACACCATCACACACTCGTGCTGAATGACATGCACACCATCACACACTCGTGTGAATGACATGCACGAGCCACTCACACACTCGCGCTGAATGACATGCACACCACACACACTCGTGGTGAATGACACACACCATCACACACTCGCGCTGAATGACATGCACACCATCACACACTCGTGGTGAATGACATGCACACCATCACACTCAAAAGGAAATGACATGCACACTATCACACACTTCGTGGTGAATGACATGCACATTGACACACACTCGTGCTGAATGACATGCACACCATCACACACTCGTGGTGAATGACATGCACACCATCACACACTCGTGCTGAATGACATGCACACCATCACACACTCGTGGTGAATGACATGCACACCATCACACACTCGTGGTGAATGACATGCACACCATCACACACTCGTGCTGAATGACATGCACACCATCACACACTCGTGGTGAATGACATGCACACCATCACACACACTCGACATTTAGAAGAGAATATTCTTCCTCGTGTGTGAGTGTAGAGGAGGGGGGAGGGTGAGGTGGCTGCTGAAAGGCGTGTGGACAACGGTGAATATGAGTGTTGTAAAGGTACAGCAACTTTGTCTTGGTCTACATCCAGGTTACATATACCGACATTACAACCTGCTGTAATACTAATGGCGCAACTTTACCACAACACCATAACCACCATCACAAGTGTACTACCATGACACCATAACTTCCACAACACTATAACCACCATCACAAGTTGTACTCCCACGACACCATAACTTCCACCACAATCATCACACAACCGTATCATTGCACCCAACACCAATAACATGCCTTTGCCACGTCAGCTGATCAATAATACTGTGATCAACCTAACCTTATAATCTGTGTTACTTAAGTGCCTGGGATTCATTTCTATTATGTACTAAATCACGACAGTTTCTCATACACAATCACTAGTATTATTTTTCCTTCAATAGAGAGTATACAGGAAAACCTCTATTTAACGGACTATATGTGAGGTTAATCCGTTAAATATGAAACTTCCTTCTAGCGGACTATATGTAAGAGGTTAGTCCGCTATATGTAAGTTTCACTATAGTAGTTATTGTTGCTACTATAAACATTCACCATCACTTTTACCGTCACTTGTAGTCTATCATCAGGTCCATAGAGCAAACATTAGGAGTGTTATTTTATGCGGGACCAAAGGTTATATATTTACATGAGAAAATAATGAAGACTTTTATTGACTAATTTCATCATACAGCTCTCGGCCAGTCTTACCTAACACTCCTGTATATCCTTTCCTACACCATCCATCTTCTCCATCATAATTATCTATCCCATCTATCTCATCCATCTCATCCATCACACCCACCCATCCCACCTCATCCATTCCATCCATCACATCCATCATCACATGAAAAGCGTGAGAATTATATCATTTAAATAAAACTTGGGCCATGAAAAAATAATAATTCTATCCCTGGAGCACTGTAAAGGTGTAGGCTGTAACTACTGTGCGGTGGTGATTCAATAGTTACATCACCCCTTTAGTGTCACCGATACATAGTGTTACCTTTATTAATACTTTCAATTTATCGTTATTTGTGCGTCACTGATACTCGATACTATTACTGTTACTTTAGTTATACTGCAATATAAACGTCGTGTTAATTTTGTAGGATTTGCAGAGGAAGGAATTATGTGATTCTCCCGTTTGTACAAAAAGGAGAAGGTTAGTTAGGTTGACTATAACAAAACAAGCTCAGGCGGTCGTGGTCTCAGCTCATGGGGATTCTTTTAAAATCTTTCTAATGACGCCAGGGGATTAAAGAACAACTCGTTAGAGAAAACGTCTGGCACGAGGGTCCAGAACAACTCCGTGAGCCATATGTTGTGAAATACGAATAGAAGGACTGCCTACAACACTGGTCACACCTTGTGTTTGGGAAGAGCAACACACACCTGGCTGGGTCGCTCGCTCTCTGTACGAGGAGGAGAACGACTCTCTTAAAACTGTCTAATTATAATATCATTGTTGCTGATCACGCCAAGACTATGTTAAGGCACCAAGACTCCGATGATCACCGATACTGTTGTAGAAAAAGACCAATTGTCATATTTCAGAGAATGATTGAGGAACCTTATTTACTCCATGTTTGTTTCTTATCAAAATAAAGAGGATCAAGAAGCTTCCATCTTTACAAATCGTCTGTATTAATATATCCTTAAAGTCGCCATATTAACAGAACTATATCATCACTGTTATTGTCACCCCATACTGTACTGTACTTGTCGTGTTCGCTGAATAACTTGAAGCTTCTTTCTCGTCAGGCGTACCAACTGACCAGTGTAGTCACGGTTACGCATTAAGTACAATCCACCACATTTCAACAATCATCGGCCAGAGCTGAGAATATATTTGTTCCTTAGACTGTACCTATTACTGTCTGTACAACACTGAGGTACAAGTGAGGTGACTAACGACCTGAAAAACGACACAAGTCTACAATCTTTCCCTTGACCGTGAGAATGTTATTAACTCTACCAGTATCTATGATTGATAATGACGGTGTTGTGGTAATATTGTCAGGTACTGTGGCTACACCAGGTCTTAATTTTAGATAATATTATTATTTTTTGGGGAGGGAATAATGTCATTACTCCAGACTTATAAGGAAGTGTTCCCCCCTCTCTACCTCTCTCTGTAGAAAAATGACCCATCCCGATCAGCTAAGGTTAGATTAGGTTTGGTTAGGTTAGGTTAAATATATGGGGTCTTAGAAATTCGATCTAGAATAGGATATAATTTTAAGTTGCATGAACAGATCAATTTTCCGTGAGAGAATATTAACCTCCCCAACAAATCTCTGACGGCTAATGTTCTGTGACACACAGTTGACCTGGATAACAACGACTCTTGCTGTTGAAACCGACTCTGACCGCTGCACCACAAACCATAACAGCAAATATTACCAACATTTACAGCTTGAAAGAATAACAATTATCATAATTATATAATAACAGGTCGGTGAGGTGAGCTTTGGTCGTAATGATAAGAGATCAAACTGGCTCTTACGGTTTATCACATAATTACTCTGGCTAATACCGACAGTTACAGCAGCATATACCATATTGTTGCCTCATGTAATACAGGTTAATTAACATGGATACTGCCGACATTAACCAGGAAAAGGTTAATTTATTGCGGCCAACACCAGCACTTAGTGACACTGATACTTGTTGCTAATGAGACGAGTTACCGTAAACAAATCTACAGGTAATTAGGAGGATATTAGTACTTAATAACTGTAATTTCGGCTGGTATAGGGTATAATACCAGTTTAATACTAGTAATACCAACAGTTAACACGTGTAGTACAAACAGTTAACACGTGTATTATAATGCACGTGTTAATACGTGTAGTACCAACAGTTAACACGCGTAGCACCAACAGCTAACACGTGTAGTACCAACAGTTAACATGTGTAGTACCAACAGTTAACACGTGTAGTACAAACAGTTAACAGGTGTAGTACAAACAGTTAACACGTGTATTATCAACAGTTAATACGTGTATTACCAACAGGTAACACGTGTAGTACCAACAGTTAACACGTGTAGTACCAACATTTAACACGTGTAGTACCAACAGTTAAGAGCAGGTGAGGTACAATAAAGTGGGTCGTGGTAGGTGTTGGTGGTGCACGTGTTAACACTCGTTATTACTACAACTGGCCAGACACAACACATTCCTGGGGTCGGGTAAACCACTTTGTTTCTGTCCCAGTTATATTGTGTTGTTACTGTGGGGGCTATTGCCCCCCCGTGTGTGTTACAGGGTGGGAACGGCGACACCACTCGAGAAGGTACAAATACTTCCGAGTTAGCCCGACTGCATACCGAGGCAGACAAGCCCCAGAAAGACGCTGCTGCCGCTCTACCCGCACTCTTACATGTGTTGCACCGTGACCACAGTTACATGTGTTGCACAGTGGCCACAGTTACATGTGTTGCACAGTGGCCACAGTTACATGTGTTGCACAGTGGCCACAGTTACATGTGTTGCACCGTGGCCACAGTTATATGGGTTGCACCGTGATGACAGTTACATGTGTTGCACCGTGGCCACAGTTACATGTGTTGCACCGTGGCCACAGTTACATGTGTTGCACAGTGGCCACAGTTACATGTTGCACAGTGGCCACAGTTACATGTGTTGCACAGTGGCCACAGTTACATGTGTTGCACCGTGGCCACAGTTATATGGGTTGCACCGTGATGACAGTTACATGTGTTTTCGTGGCCACAGTTATGTAATATGTTGCACCGTGGCCACAGTTACATGTGTTGTACCGTTGACACATATACGTAATGTTGTACCGTAGCCCACAGTTGTAATGTTGCACCGTAGCCACAGTTACATATGTTGCACCGTGGCCCACAGTTACATGTCTCACCATTGTCACAGTTACATGTGTTGCACCGTGGCTTACACTTACATATGTGTTGCTCAATGGCCACTGTTATATGTGTTGCACCGTGGCCACACTTACATAATGTGTTGCTCGTGGCCACTGTTATATGTGTTGCACAATGGTCACAGTTACATGTGTTGCACCGTGGACACAGTTACATATGTTGCACCGTGGACACAGTTACATGTGTTGCACCGTGGACACAGTTACATGTGTTGCACCGTGGACACAGTTACATGTGTTGCACCGTGGACACAGTTACATGTGTTGCACCGTGGACACAGTTACATGTGTTGTACAGTGGACACCGTTACATGTGTTGTACCGTGGACACAGTTACATGTGTTGTACAGTGGACACAGCTACACGTGTTATACCGTGGACACAGTTACATGTGTTGTACCGTGGCTACAGTTACATGTGTTGCGCTGTGGCCACAGTTATATGTGTTGCACCGTGGACACAGCTACATGTATTGCACCGTGGCCACAGTTACATGTGTTTCACCATTGTCACAGTTACATGTGTTGCACCGTGGCCACACTTACATAATGTGTTGCACCGTGGCCACACTTACATAATGTGTTGCACCGTGGCCACACTTACATAATGTGTTGTACCGTGGCCACAGTTACATGTGTTGCACCGCGGCCACACTTACATAATGTGTTGCACCGTGGCCACACTTACATAATGTGTTGCTCCGTGGCCACTGTTATATGTGTTGCACCGTGGTCACAGTTACATGTGTTGCACCGTGGACACAGTTACCTGTGTTGCACCGTGGACACAGTTACATGTGTTGCATCGTGGACACAGTTACATGTGTTGCACCGTGGACACAGTTACATGTGTTGCACCGTGGACACAGTTACATGTGTTGTACAGTGGACACAGTTACATGTGTTGTACAGTGGACACAGTTACATGTGTTGTACAGTGGACACAGCTACACGTGTTATACCTTGGACACAGTTACATGTGTTGTACCGTGGCTACAGTTACATGTGTTGCGCCGTGGCCACAGTTATATGTGTTGCACCGTGGACACAGCTACATGTATTGCACCGTGGCCACAGTTACATGTGTTTCACCATTGTCACAGTTACACGTGTTGCACCGTGGCCACACTTACATAATGTGTTGCACCGTGGCCACAGTTACATGTGTTGCACCGCGGCCATTTTGCTTGGTGAGTCAGGAGACAAAACATAAACATTGGACAAAGTTAAGACGGGAGGACCACTTCAGGGCTCACAAACTCCTTACTTCTTACACCCAAAATTTTTTGCCGACATTTTACCTCCCGAGAGAGGGTGTTAGGTTTCTTGTCTCTACCTTGTCTTGACTTTCTTGTCCCACACACTAAGATGAGCTGCCTGCTGCCTACCTCCTCCTAATGCAACAAAGAAAGTTGGTTAATGTGCCAACTTTGCTGAGGTTCTTCACTTGTTAAATTATATAACTATATAATATCTTACTACGTGTGTGTGTGTGTGTGTGTTATAAGTGTCGGCCTATTGTGTAATGGTCAGCGTGATCGCCTCGCAAGCGAGTGGTCCCGGGTTCGATTCCAAGGCAAGGTGAAACTATGGGCAAGTTTCTTTGCGCCATTTTCCTCTGACCACCCAGCAGTAATTGGGGAACTGAATGTTTATCGATTACAGGATTGCGTTCGGGGTAACGGTTAGCCAGTGCAGCTAGCGAGTTGTCCGGTCTTCTCGTACTATTCCTTGACACTGAGTCAAGAAAACTCGTTAATTTAGGGTGTGGTTGTTGTATTAACAACAGCTTCTACACCTTAAAAAAATTCACACCTAGGTGGGCTGGCCATCCTCGTACACGAGGGACAATCATTATAAGCGGCACTCAGTGACCGGGAACATTTCTGTGGTAAGTCGTTATAAACTACATAATCCACTTTACACTAAACTTTAGACTAAAATGAACTAAAGTGAAACAAGACTAAACTAAATCTATTTGTTCAGAAGTTGTTTACTTGACTTTGTAATCAGTGCGGTACTAACGGGTATATTGTACTTGTTCTATTTACATTATGTTATGAGGGAAGAAAGTTGATTTACATCCCCGGGGCTCCGACACCACCTGTTGACAAACAACATACCTTGATAAAGAACATAAACTTTCATAGACCATTTATGCTAACGACAGCTGTAGGCTTAACAGGATGGCAGGGCTGGAGGTGGTTGATTAACGACCTTACCTGTAACGAAGTTGGTAGGTTCTCACCTGATAAACTAATTAAGGTTAAGAGGGACGTGGGAACGAACGAGCCTCAGCCTTGACCTGTATGAGGTGAGGTAGTGAGTGGTGCAGGCAGGAGGGGGAGGAGCCCACAACTTACCCACCATCAAGATACAGTACAGACGTTGACGGTGATAACCTTATGTTGTGTTTAAGTCTCACTTTAATGGCACTAATTTATTCTCACTGACAGTAAATATCAAGACGTCTTATATTAAACAAGAGAGACGTCGACACAACTTTGCTGGGAAAGGTAAAGAGAAGGGAAGGTACTCGCTCCAAAAAGTATCTTTATGGAGAGGTCCGATGAATTTCAAAATGAACACTGCGACTCTTGCTGTCTCGGTAAGGCGAGCAAAATCCTTTGCCCATTGTGTCATATTGTCTCACATAAAACCATAAAGATACTTTTTGGAGTTAAAGTACACTAAACATGTTGTATATTGAGGTTAAGTCGCCCTAAAAGTCTTAAGTTAACCACAAGGTTCTCCTCAGCACCAGTAAACGACCCACCCACCAGAAAAATCCTCTTAACCCACCGACTATTCACTAACAGTAATCTCAAATTTTCTTTTTTTAGGACCAGATCATCCGAAAATTTATAAAACGATTGTGTCCATCACTTAAAAAAGTTTAGAACAATTTAAAAGTAAAGAAAAAGTATATTAGACACTTTTTCTTTAAGACATTTTAGTGAGCCTTTCTTCCGCTACCAGACCCTCATCATCCTCATATTTCAGGTGATTTCCCAGGTGGAGGCGTGAGGGATGTGCTCCACCAGTAATGGGACACAACATAAGAACATAAGAATGGAGGAAACTGCAGCGGGCCTATTGACCCATACTGGGCAGTCCCGTTTACACCCAACCCCGATTGCTCATATAAGCATCCAACCTATGTTTGAAGCCATTCAGCGTATTCGAGTTAATGATGGTATTTGGTAACTTGTTCCATTCATCCACTACTCTGTTTCCAAACCAGTGTTTACCTATTTCACGCCTAAATCTAAATTTGTCGAATTTAAAACCATTGTTACGAGTTCGCTCCTGGTTGGATAGTTTGAGTACCTTTGTAATGCCCCCTTTGTTTAGCCCTGCCTTCCACTTATACACCTCTATCAGGTCGCCCCTGCTCTACGTCTCTCGAGGGAGTGCAAATTAAGATGCTTTAACCTGTCTCTATACTCAAGGTTCCTAATGCCCGGGATTTGTCTTGCCATTCTCCACTGAATTCTTTCCAAGGATTCTATATCCATTCTGTAATACCGTGACCAGAACTGAACTGGGTAATCCAGGTGTGGTCTCAAAGAGCAAGATGCAGTTTTAGGATGACCTCGCTAGTCTTGGAACTAACACTCCATTGTATGAACCCAAGTACTTTATTAGCCTTGTTATGAGTAAAAACACATTGTTTACTTGGCTTAAGGTTCCTACTTATCAATACTCCTAAATCTCTCTCGCAGTCGGATTTCTCTATGGCATCGTTGTTCATCTGGTATCTGGTTTCCCTGTTTACATCTCCTATACTGAGTACTTTACATTTGTCCACGTTGAATTTCATCTGCCATTTTTCAGACCATTCGAAAAATTTGTTTAGATCTTCCTGTAGTTTTGTGGAGTCCTCGTCAGATTTAATAACACGTCCTATTTTAGTGTCATCAGCAAATTTGCTTACGTTGCTGTCTATGCCGATATCTATGTCGTTTATGTATATAATAAATAATAATGGTCCAAGTACTGAGCCTTGGGGAACTCCACTTGTGACATTGCTCCAATGGGACTTAGTGCCATTAATGCTCACTCGCTGTTTCCTGTCCTGTAACCACGCCCTAATCCATTTTAGGATATTACCTTTGATGCCATGTGCTTCTACCTTTCTAATTAATCTTTCGTGGGGGACTCTGTCGAAGGCTTTGCTAAAGTCGAGATATACCACATCATAATTGTGCCCCTCATCCACCGATTCGAAAACTGATGAAAAGAATGTTAATAGATTAGTTAGACATGAACGTCCGCTTGTGAAGCCATGCTGGGAATCATTGATCAATAGGTGCTTCTCCAGGTGATTTCGAATAGAGTTTGAAGTGATTGCTTCCAGTAATTTGCCTACTATTGATGTTAGACTGATTGGGCGGTAGTTAGAGGATAGTGATCTATCCCCCTTCTTGAAAATCAGTATTACATTCGCTATCCTCCAGGATTCTGGTACTACACCTGTTTTTAAGGACATGTTAAATAACTTTGCTAAGGGCATACTAAGCTCTTCCTTACATTCCTTTAATACTCTGGCAAATATCTCATCGGGACCAGATGACTTATTAGGCTTTAGTTTGTTTATTTGCTTATTCACTACAACTCTAGAATTACATGATTACTACAACACTAGTAATACATGGACACTACAAAACTAGTACTGTATGGTCACTACAACACTAGTACTATATATTCACCACAAGTCTAGAATTACATGTTCACTACAACACTAGTAATACATGGTCACTACAACACTACAGTACAAACCTTTACTACAGCACCAATACAGTAATACATGCTCACCACAACACGAGTACTACATATTCACTACAACACTACAGTACAAACCATTACTACAGCACCAGTACAGTACTACATGTTCACTAAAACACTAGTACTGTATGGTCACTACAACTGTCATGGTCACGTTGACTGCTGATCTATTTAACTAATGATTCTTATTAAACTCCACGCCCGCAAAACATGAGTGAGTTAGCGACCCCAGAGAAGACGTGTTTTTTCCCCATAGACGCTACATTCGTGATCCCTCCCAGTAAGTCCCGCCTTCGAACAGAGTTATCAATGCGTTGTTATTCCACTTTCTCCTGGGACGCTCAATCTTGAATTAGTCTGTATAAATCAACTCGAGTAATTCGCCAGAACTTTGTCAACTGAGGGTCGTCTTTGAATGAGTAACAGTTAGTTTGTTTGTAATTATTGTCATTGCGTGAGTAGAGATCACTGGCAACTCAGGGATATATATAGACAAACGAGCCAGGCAGAGCGTTCTCTGACGCTGCTCCCATATTTCTCCAGGTATGTTTTTGTAAAGCCATTCAGTTAATTCAGTCAATTGTAGTGAATATCAGTGTTCACCAGTGTTCATGATTTAACAGTTGAATTGTTATTCACCCAGTGTAGAAGTAATATAACGTAAATACGTCTGTCGTCTAGACAAGAGAGTTTGTTTGTGTTGTCATGTTTCCCCACGCCCCTGATGCTGCTTCCCCTTTGTCTCCAGATCCCATTGTGATTCTTGCAACCATTCAACAACGGCCTCTGATGTAGTAAATAACCAGCCGGGATCATATACGAAATGATGGCACAGATGGGGCCTGATTAATGTGCCCCACGGCTTCGTTGAGCCAGACCCCAGACTCGCCATGTGTCTGGCTACCCCACAATAACAACAGGCGCGAGCCCCAGTGCTCTACCCTGGGTTACTCCTTAAAAGTATATGTCCACAGAGAGTGTTGTAACATGTATGTTTGGGATAATTAGTTGGAAATAATTATCCCATGTTGGGTAGTGGACCCCTGTATATGCTAGTATCATTATTAACGTATATGTTGTGTAAAGTAATCTACAATGAGTGCCATGTAATGTAACACCAGTAATGTTGTGAGTAAGAGTAAAGAAGAAGGGACTGAGTTTCCACTAAGCCCAGGAATTGAGCCTGGTAGTTATATGTTTAATACAATATCTTTCCCCATTGATTGCATATTAATAAACTTGTTTTTAGAGTACTTTAGGTGTATTCCTTTCTCCCACAGTATTTTACCTTTATTTCCATCCAAGTGACTTGATACCAGAATTACCATACTCACGCGCCTAGACCCTCAACCATGCTACCAAAAGAATGTCCATGCTACCAAAAGAATAGGTGACGGAACTGAGTAAGAGTAAGACTAAGAGAAGTAAGTAAGATGAGGGTGGTGTAGACGCAAGAGGGAACCCGCGTCCTCACATTGGAGGCAGGCCTAGACCCGCCCCCTCACATTGGTGGCAGCTTGCTTGTTGTTACCCGCCCCCTCACACAACACTACAGTACAAACCTTTACTACAGCACCAATACAGTAATACATGCTCACCACAACACGAGTACTACATATTCACTACAACACTACAGTACAAACCATTACTCCAGCACCAGTACAGTACTACATGTTCACTACAACACTAGTACTACATGGTCACTACAACACTAGTACTAAATGTTCACTAGAACACTACAGTAAAAACCTTTACTAAAGCATCAGTACAGTGGTATACATGTTCACTACAACACTAGTACTACATGGTCACGACTACACTACAGTACAAACCTTTACAACAGCACCAGTACAGTAGCACATGGTCACTACAACACTAGTACTAAATGTTCACTAAAACACTACAGTAAAAACCTTTACTACAGCACCAGTACAGTATACATGTTCACTACAACACTAGTACTGCATGCTCACTACAACACTTGTACTACATGGTCACTACAACACTTGTACTACATGGTCACTACAACACTTGTACTACATGGTCACTACAACACTAGTACTACATGTTCACTACAACACTAATACTACATGGTCTTTACAGCACAAGAACCACATCCTCACTACATCACTAGAACTATATGCTCACTACAACACTAGTACTATATATTCACTACAACTCTAGAATTACATGTTCACTACAACACTAGAACTACATGCTCACCACAACACGAGTACTACAGTTCACTACAACACTAGTACTAAGGTGGTCACTACAACACTAGTACTACATGTTCACTACAACACTAGTACTAAGGTGGTCACTACAACACTAGTACTACATGTTCACTACAACACTAGTACTACATGTTCACTACAACATTAGTACTACATGGTCACCACAAAGCGAGAGTACAAACCATTACTACAGCACCAGTACAGTACTACATGTTCACTACAACACTAGTACTACATGGTCACTACTACACTACAGTACAAACCTTTACTACAGCAATAGTACAATATACATGTTTACTACAACACTAGTACTACATGGTCACCACAACACTAGTACTACATGGTCTTTACAGCACAAGAACCACATCCTCACTACATCACTAGAACTATATGCTCACTACAACACTCGTACTATATATTCACTACAACTCTAGAATTACATGTTCACTACAACACTAGAACTACATGCTCACCACAACACGAGTACTACATGTTCACTACAACACTAGTACTAAGGTGGTCACTACAACACTAGTACTACATGTTCACTACAACACTAGTACTAAGGTGGTCACTACAACACTAGTACTACATGTTCACTACAACACTAGTACTACATGTTCACTACAACACTAGTACTACATGGTCACCACAAAGCGAGAGTACAAACCATTACTACAGCACCAGTACAGTACTACATGTTCACTACAACACTAGTACTACATGGTCACTACTACACTACAGTACAAACCTTTACTACAGCAATAGTACAATATACATGTTTACTACAACACTAGTACTACATGGTCACCACAACACTAGTACTACATGATCACTGCAACACTACAGTAAAAACCTTTACTACAGCACCAGTACAGTATACAGTACATGTTCACTACATCACTAGTACTACAGGGTCACCACAACACTAGTGCTACATGTTCTCAACAACACTACAGTACAAACCTTTACTACAGCACCAGTACAGTACTACATGGACACTACAACACTACAGTGCAAACCTTTACTACAGCACCAGTACAGTACTACGTGGTCACTACAACACTACAGTATAATCCTTTACTACAGCACCAATACAGTACAACATGTTCACTATTACACCAATACTATTTCTTCCTTCTATAATGAGTTACACCATTTGACGTCAACATTCCAACCTGTTTAAGTTTTAGTTGCCGGATCTCAGAGTTAAAGGTGTGCGCAAGTCAACACGCTAATAACGTAACACTTGTTCCCCAAGTGAAAATATGTGTTCTCCAAACTCAAAAATGTGTTATCCCATAATTATCTCTAATAAGGAGCTTTATGAAATAGCCCAAAAAAGTACAATTCGAGAGGAACTCGGGAGGGGAGAAAATGGGATTGTAGAACTAATTGAAGTAGACGATCGACTTGTTTGTTTGAAAAGGGCCAAGGATGGAGTTACACCTTTGTTTCACGAGCAAAACATCCTTATTGGGTTAAACGGTGCTGGCGGCGCCCCGCTGGTTCTCTATCAATGTAAGGATTACCCGGCATACGTAATGACGTTTACACAGGGTGTAGAAATGGTAGAGTTTGTCCAGCATTGTACACCAGACGAGTTTGTCAGATGTCTTATCGCTCTCTTTAAAAGTCTGGATGAAATTCACCGGTCTGGTTATATTCATGGCGATATAAAGCCCGACAACATGTTTGTGGAGGAAAATGAAAATGGGGACATCGAGGTCCATGTGATTGATTTTGGGCTCTCCCTAAAAATTGGGACTCCTCAATTCAAGCATGCAGCCCTTAATTAGTTCTATGCACCAGAGCTCTACCACTCTGGCGGCACAGCTGAAGCGTACACAGATGTTTTCGCAGTTGGCAAGATAATAGAATGGTTTACCGTTAGACGACGGGACTTGCCCTTTGTGGTGAACAAAATTGCCTTTAGTATGTGTAACCCCAAGGCCCACAGTCGTCCTTCACTCGTAGAGGTTTTGGAGAGGTTGACCCTCTATGAAATTTCTTCCACTGACGAGCAAGTGAAGGACGACTACAAAGTAGACAACACGGGTGAGGGCGACTCAACGGGCTCTACCACCACTGTGCCACGCCGGCGCTGGGGTGTAGTCCGTTGTTGTCTTTACACCCTAATCATACTATTTGTAATTTGTATCACCATGGGCCTCCTTGTCAAATACAAGGATGAAAGTGACTGCATGATGTTCTAAGAACGGTTAAAAGAACACTACGCCAGTTCATTTATGTTGAGACGACTCATAAATGACCGCTTAGAGCGTCTCGGTGTAGGGTTTAAGTTAACCTTGCGAGACCCCCCGACACTTATGTGCCACGCCCCACTACACGGGGCTGTGTCGTGGTTTAGGGGCTGATTAAGGGGACTTTATGTATTGTAAATAAATAATACAAAGACAACATTACTTTTAATTTCCCATTAATATTGTTACCCTGTATGCCAATAACATTTGTATATTTAAATTCTTCCACATTAAAATTGACGATAACTTAAATTACATTAATTTTTGCAGAACATTGTTTTCACAACAAGAAATATATACTTACCGTGAAATGCTAGAACGGCACACAACACAGTACATAGCCGATTAAAATTTATCCTGAATGTGGGTTTCAATGTAAAAGCTTTTCTACTTTATAATCGAAAGACAGAACGTTTTAGCTTATTCCCGAACAACAGGGAAATTAAACAGCTGGAGTATGTTTGTGTATTTGTCAAGTAATATAAACTACGATGGTAAATGGGAAAGAGAATAAATGCAAAAATAAATAAAGTAAAAACAGCATTAAATAATAATTAAGGATATTTTAAAAAGGAACATTAATTTAATTTGAAAACACAAGCACAATTACGATATATGAACAGTTTTATTGTGTGGGTAAAAACGTTAACATCTTGAGCAGAGAGGAGGAGGCTAGAGGCCCTTAATATATGGTACTACAGGATTGCTGAGAATATACTGATAGGAAAACAAAAGGAGAAAGACTGAAACTCTAAAACTACGATAGAGGCGACAAAAGCTTATAGAACAATATAAGAAACTTTATCCATATAACAACGATACAGCTAACAAAAACTTCTATAATAAAATAAAAGAAAATACTCTGTCCATATAATAGGGGATGAGGAGATAATGGTGGAGATATTAATGAGTAAAGGTGAGGGAAGGAGAGCCAAGGGAATGCAGGGATTATGGTCAATAACGGAACTTAAAGTTTGGCTCCAGGAGAGAAACAAAGTCTGAGAGGATTAATAAACACAAGCAGAAACATAATGGAATCCTAAGACATGAGGAGCAACTTGATATATAATACAGAAGCAAAGGGAACCAGCCCAGGGAAGCTTACAGAGGTGGACAAGTGGTGTGTGAGTATCTAGTGAACATCACACAGGGCGCCTGACTCATATAATATTCAAGTAACACCTAGACAATTGGAGCCACAAAGTTCATTTTGAAATTCATCTGACACCTCCGTAAAGATACTTTTTGGGGTGTGTGAATACAAGAGTAAAGCCTTAACACAGGCACCAGGAGACGTTACCACAAACAAGCAATAGTCACACAGTCACACAGGCTTAACATGCAGCATCGAGTATAAATATAAGGCCACCTATATTTTGTGAATAATTATTAACAAAATATAGGTGGCCTTATATTTACATAATTTACATAAACCACCAACTTTAACATTATTATCAACAGAACGATTAATAATGATTTTAATAATGCTTCCACCATCAATTGATTTACATGAAACTAATTTAACAACATTATATTTCAATCAATGGGATGAACGGATTCCATTATATGAACTATCAGAGCATTAAATTCCCGTCCAGTTCGAGTAACAATGTTTGATTTTATTGTCCAAGACCTTACCCGTTTGTCTAATAAAAGAAAGAAAGAAAGAAAGAAAGAAAGAAAGAAAGAAAGGAAGAAAAGTAGTGAGGGAAAGTAAGGGATAAAAAAATAAATAAAAGAGTGGGAGAGAGAGAGATTACGAACAAAGCCAGGACGAGAAACATAAAATATCAAAGGACCATTTACTACAGCGGATTGAAGTATGAATTAATGTATTGCTTGACTGAACCATTAACGTATTACGGGTTTACATTAACACGTCACGATAATGTAGTTGTAAATAATAATAATAATAATAATAATAATAATAATAATAATAATAATAATAATAATAATAATAATAATAATAATAATAATAATAATAATAATAATAATAACAATAATATTAATAATAATAATAATAATAATAATAATAATAATAATAATAATAATAATAATAATAATAATAATAATAATAATGAGTACCACATGAGGAGTAAATATTGTATTCTTGATCAGTAAGAGGTGGCAATAGGTATTAATAAGCGATAATTAAAGGTGGGAAATAAGCAGAGGGAACTAGTGGGTAGTATAGAGATAGCTTGAGAGAGGAGAGGAGGAGGAACCTTAGTTATTGTTGTCATCATAAACCAGCATTGGTCATCTCTCTTACTTAGCACTCGTAATGGTCAGAAGCCGCAGGATATTATACCGAAATAAGTGAATTAGATTACCACGAGAGGAACAGCCACGATCCTTCCCCTGACAGCCTCTCAGCCATCACCCACATCACACAGAAGAATTAAATGAAATGTGAAGTCTTTTGTGCCTCATTATCACCTAAAACGTCCATAAAGAAAAATAAAAGGAGATAATTACATGATTTCTGTGAGTTCATTTAAGTGAATTCAGTTAATATCGAACGTATTAAGTGTTAAATACCTCTTCTGACCCTTCCTTCTCACACCCAAATACGACTAAAGAAAAACTTACGTCATTATCTTATACACTTTATGAACTGTTATCGTGGGAGAAGTTATCATACTGGAGTCTTATAACACTTGGTAATAATCTGATATATATAATAATCATGTCATGTGATATCTGCCGCGTTCATTTTATAAACAAGGGTAGTGATTATATTCAGCTTGTTTGTAGTCCTCTGTTACTGCTCACACCACTGTTTCATTCATTCCTACTCGAGCCATATTTTTACCCCATCAATTTTCATTAAAATCTAGACAAAGAATGTAATAATACCCAGTAAAAGCAGCCGGTCAAAATCTAAGTAATTATGCATCCATTAAAACAAATATTATCTGTATACATACAAACACTATGTTAAAATAATCAGTCATTGATTTTTTTTTCTTTTTTTTTTACGGGGAATATCCCATCCGGGCACAGGTCATCGACCCACAACGGGGCCTGGGGGGGTGTAATAATAAAAAGAAGAGAAATAACAATTAGAAGAGAAAGACTAAACTAACCTACACAAGTTTTTTAATGTTGCCTTTTCTCTCTCGTCAATCCGGGGAGAAGCGGTTCACTAACACCATCCCACACCTGTAGTAGACCACCGCCACCTGCCTCTCTTCACACCACACTCACGCTATACAGTAAAACCCTACATATACGGTGTTTAGTCAACGGTAGATCCTTAACCCAGTGACGTCAGTTTATATCTCACTATTGGTTAAAGTTGTAGGGTGAGGTTAGGTTAATTTGTTTATATTTAGGTTTATTAGAGGTGTTAGGTTACAGTCGCAGGTTAAGTGTGGGAGGGAGTAGTAGGGAGACTCCATCCATACTCTACTGTATAGTAATAATTGGTAAGAACCAATCACCACACACCCTACCCGGATACACGTGGATTTAGCTGGATCTCTTCCTGGTTTGCAATAAATCTACAGCCACCATGGCAGCAACACGCACGACTTTACCATTTTCTCAATCACACAGGTCGATTATCGATGAACTTATCTGTAAATAATCTTATCTAGAATTACAGTGATCAATAAACCTTAGTACTGTGAGCTTCTCGCCACACCTGGAACACCTCCACAATAGTCCTCACTGTTTGCCCGAGGAATATTTTCCCCCTGTGTGTTGTGGGTCTTGCCACGCGTCCCGGCCTCTTACAGTTATTGAATCCAGTGGTAAACACCACAATAGGCCCAGCCATTATGGCCACCCCTGCCAACTTATCTCTTTCATCCCTTACTTAGTGAGATCAAATACTTTGTTAAGTTTATTGGTGGGTGAAAGTTACTAGTGTGCCCTGACGAATGCAGTGATGGCTAGGGAAACACTGAGTAACACTGAGTCCGTTTATTGTGGATGAGAGAAATACAAGTGGTGACTCGCGTGTGCCATGCACGGCTCACACAGTCAGACTGGGGCTGCCTTGCCATATGGCAGCCTCGGGGCAATGTTGCCACATAACACGTGCAATGTTGCCACGTGATGATATATATAAATGCTACTCGGCACAGTAGCTTATGTACAGGGTTGCTACTCGGCACAGTAGCTTATGTACAGGGTTGCTACTTGGCACAGTAGCTTATGTACAGGGTTGCTACTCGGCACAGTAGCTTATGTACAGGGTTGCTACTCGGCACAGTAGCTTATGTACAGGGTTGCTACTCGGCACAGTAGCTTATGTACAGGGTTGCTACTCGGCACAGTAGCTTAGATACATAACCTACATCTCCCTCCCCCCTCACGCTCATAGTCTTGTCTTGAGCGGACTTCTTAGTTCTAAGTCGCTCCGAGCGTCGAGGTGCACTGTGGGGCGGATCCTCGTGAGGTGCACTAAGGGGCGGATCCTCGTGAGGTGTAGGTGACTCGTCCTCGGTCAGGGGGCCAGCAGCAGGGGGTGGGACTGGCCGGAGGAAGCGGCGGTTCCTCCACCAGACACGGCCACTCGGCATCCTGACCTTGTAGTCCCGCGACCGGCCGACGCCCATCACTATGCCAACCTTGTGCCGACGTGTCGTCGTCGGGTCCTGGACGCGGACAAGGGCACCAATCTCCAGCGGCTGAAGAGGGCGGGCACGGTCGTCATACCGAGCCTTGGCGTCCTGGGCACGTGTAGCGGTGCGGCGGTAGCAGCTCTCGGCTTTGGTCTGCCAGTCCTTCGCAAAGGCCTTGGCGTGTGTAGGAACGCAAGAGCGGAGAGGGTGACCATACAGGATCTGGGCAGGGGAGCGTCCTGTGTGGGTGGGAGTGGACGCCGGTTCTGGGCAGCTGTGTGTGGCTGTGCCAGGCGCGTCGCTCGTTAACTCACGCACCCTGCTGGCGGTGTACCGAGCAGCTGGGATCTGCTCAGGAAAGTCTCTGGGCACCACGCCTAATTCCTTGCAGTGCTCCCACGACAACAAGGGTGTAGCGAGAGTAGGCCGCACGTCGATCCATCCGTAACACGACCTGTCGCCGTAGGTGATCTCTGCCTGAAAGGAGCCCACAGCGTCCGGCATCTGGGAACCATCCGCATTGTAGTACTGCACCTGCGGCGGTGGTCCCAGGCCGCGTTTGGTGAGGCCCAGTTTCTGGAGGTGCTTCAACCCAATCACCGTAGTATCGGCGCCGGTGTCCGGTATCACCTCGATGTGACCCGACACATCACCGTGTGTGACGGCGACGCGGATAGTAGGGGAAGGGGTAGCCCTAGGGCGTGTGGTCGATTCCACCCTCCTGATGTGACTCCGCTGCTGCTTGGGGCTGCGTGGGCCATCTGGAGGGGGCTGCGTGCGAACCACCCCGAGGGAAGTGCGCTGCTGTCCTCCTCGTCTCGGGCTTTTGGGCTTGGGTTGGCGGCAGCACTTGTCGTAGTGTCCATAGCGACTGCAGGCCTGACACTTGTGGCCTCGTGCAGGGCACCTGTCTGTGTTAGACCAGTGGCCCTTACGGTCACATCCACGACACAGTGCGTCGGCGGCCGGGCAAGTCTTGGGGCTGTGCTGCTTTCCACAGCTGCCACAGGAAGCACTAGGCGGAGGCGTGGAAGAACGTGTGGCAGCCTTCGCGTTGTTGGCCGCCTTCTTTCCCTTCTTGTATTGTGAGATACCTCTCACAGCAGGTGGGGCCCGTAAGGCAGAGGTGGCGGACTTGGTGGCTTCGTATGACCGACATTCAGTCACTACCACCTGGAGTGTGGAGGAAGCGTCCAGGGGTATGAGTCGCTGCATCAACTCTTCGTGCCTGACACCTGTCAAGATCCCGTGCTTGATCCAGGCTTCCTCACATTCCCGGCTGTGCGCCTTGCAGACGTCGATCTCCTCTGACAAACTCTTCAAGCGTACAAAAAAGTCGTCAAAGGATTCGTTCTCCGCCTGCTTGCAGCTGGTGAAGGCACGGCGACGCAAAGCCTCGTTGTTCCGACCCTTAACATGCTCCTGTAAAAGGTCGAGCACATCCGTCACTGAAGAGGTAGAATCGGGAGGCACTTGCAACGTGTGCTCCAAAACTCTCTGGGTCTCCAGCGACAAACACATCCGCAGTTGGATGAGCTGTTTGTTTGGAGGCATGCTGTCAAGGTCCACCATCGTGGAGTAATCTGTCCAACGCCGCCTCCACTCACGAAAAAGCTGAAACGTGACGTCTGGTGAGAGGGCGGGTGGGGGTTGAACAGATGCCTTGGGAGCTGTTGGGGTAGCAAGAGTACCTGGAGAACGCTGGTGTGGTGGAGGAGGGAGTGTACTGGCGCCTTGAAGCGCGCTACCTGCAAGTGAGGGAGGGTGGGTTAGCGCCAGGGTCGCCAATAGCGCCTCAAAACGCAACTTTTCCTCCTCTCTTCGTGTCTCCTCCCTCTGAAGTTCCATTTCTCTACGTCGCTCGTCCCGGTCGTCCATCCACTTCAGAATTGTGGCGATGTCCGTCACTGGAGGTGGAGGATGAGAGTCTGCGCCCGGTGAAGGGGAAGGTGGTGGGGAGTTGTGTCTCCCATCTTGACGTCCCTTCTTACCTCCCATCTTTGTGTGTGCGTGGACTGCACTGTTTAATATATAAAGTGGCGCCTCAACAGCTCGAACCACATATATATGACATAAACAGCGCAAAAATCACGCATATGGTCCAGGTCCACTGTTCTGTCCGTGAGTGAGTGCGTGCGCGCGTGTGTCTGAGAGAGCGGAGGGAGCGTGGTCCGGCAAGACCGTCAGTGTCCCCCGGATGTCGCACGAGAAGGGTGTGCGCCTACGTGCTCCGTGGGTACCACAAAAAACAGGCCAATGCTCAACTCTCAGCTCTAGACACACACTAATACACTGACACTAACACTGCCACCGTCACTAAAACGCACTGTGACGGAGCAACACTGCACATCGCGGCGAAACACAGCGCAACACAACACAACACACTGAGTCGACGCGCATCACCGGCAGACGTAACTGTCGGCATTGTTCACACACTTTGTAAGTCCACAGATCCTAGACACTGCGCCATGAAGGTTACTAGTGTGCCCTGAAGAATGCAGTGATGGCTAGGGAAACACTGAGTAACACTGAGTCCGTTTATTGTGGATGAGAGAAATACAAGTGGTGACTCGCGTGTGCCATGCACGGCTCACACAGTCAGACTGAGACTGCCTTGCCATATGGCAGCCTCGGGGCAATGTTGCCACATAACACGTGCAGTGTTACCACGTGATTATATATATAAATGCTACTCGGCACAGTAGCTTATGTACAGGGTTGCTACTCGGCACAGTAGCTTAGATACATAACCTACAGCTTTGTCTGGTAGTGTGTGTGGCATCGTTCTAACTTCCACAGTTAGAAACGGATCGTCTTTTTTCATCTGTACAGTGATAGAGCAAGTTCACAGCCAGACACCAGCTTGAAAAATTAGTCAAAATCGATCAAAGTTCAAGGTCACCAAAGTGTCGATACTTGTATATGTCCGTTACCAGAATTATCAACTGATCTCCGGACCTCTGTTTCCTCTCTTACAAGTATATGACCTTGTTGCATGTCCTTACAGTCAAGTGGGAAGACAAAATTTGACCCCGAGCTTGTCTGCTGGTGAGGCTGGTAACACTGTATTTGTTTTATAATATACACTGGTGAGGGAGGCTTAAGGGAGACCTATTACCACAATTTGTTTAAAATTTACTGCCATCATATTTCAGATTAAATTACAGCGTCGAAATGTGATTAAATTTCCTCTTCAATTACACAGTGGTTATCAACTCTCGCCTAACACTTCCAGCACAGCATCAGCTCAATAACATGTAAGTGTCACTGACGACACTTACAATATGATGAAATGGTTTTATTCTATCAGTAAACATAGTATGAAACGTTTGTCAAGTTAAACCAAACATCAATGTGTGGCGATATGAAATAACAAGGTCAGGTGGTCTCTGGTGACAACCTCGCGCTGTGCAGAACATGAATGAAAGCCAAAAAAATGATCCAGTAACAAAGACAATTGCCGGAAGGTAACCCCACATGTATCCAGACCACGATCATTCTTTGCCAAGGTCGTGTCTTGGTAAAAATGTTTCTTTAAGTTCCTTATGTAAATCAGTATTAGTTTAACCCCTTCACTACAGGACGCCACTTTAAACATTTTATTTAACTAACACAAGACGATGCAGTAAAGGCCTGGCCTTTGGGATATAAATCCCTTGCCAGCCTAATCAGGATCTTATGAAAAGGAAAATCAAGACCCATGGGTTTCCAAGGGGTAATAAACAACCGTTAGAGATTGACATCTCTTTACTAAGAAAATAATCACAAAACCTTAACTCTGACACCACTCACACACGTATATTAAATAAACAGCACTGGAGTCAAACAATTACTTAAACAATGCAACCAATAAAACAAAGAACAGGTATTTCCTACGGCTGCAGATGAATCTTCCTTCTAACCAGCACTGTAGAATGTTCTGGTAACGCGGTGATCCGCTCTCAGAGGGGAAAGTCCGGGGCAGCTTCCTCACTTGGCGCTGGCGTTGGTAAGCGATGTCTTGCCACCCAAGAGAGACGCCAGGGTACGGACAGTGGATAGGGCGTGGAGGAAGTGGCGATCACGTGGCAGTCGTGGCAGTAGCTGGAGTACGTGACCGGAGTTGACAGCCGAATAGTGAAGGACTGGGGAATCAGCCCACGAGCCCCAGGAACCTCAGATGAATACACAGCCAGAGTTGGAATCGAACAGCGAGGTGAAGTAACAGCTGTGGTGAAGGCTGGATCATGTCTGGCGTGCAAGGAGGCAGCAGCGACCTTCTTACCTCCGTCTCCTCCCCCCCAGTGGGCCCGCGGACAACCATCCCGCTCGTTACAGCACTTACAGATGTTATCCAGCAGAGAGTCCCACGTACACAAGGGGTTAATAATATATCTACGCAAATTTACGACAGAAGAAGTGGAGACAGTAAGTGACATCTTAAACTTGTTACCCCAGCTGCATCACATTGACTTGGTGCTTAATGTTACTTATATAAAGCTCAGACGAATGTTTACTGTAGTGGCCTGTAAGAGTGTTGACACGTGGACAGTCACAGCTACATCACCAAGTGTCATTATTTTGTAGTACACATCTTTCCTGTTAAGCTTGTTGACGTTATAATGTATTACTGCGCTTCAACAACTAAGGTCTTGTTGTTGTTGTTATAATGTATTACTGCGCTTCAACAACTAAGGTCTTGTTGTTGTTGTTGTTATAATGTATTACTGCGCTTCAACAACTAAGGTCTTGTTGTTGTTGTTGTTATAATGTATTACTGCGCTTCAACAACTAAGGTCTTGTTGTTGTTATAATGTATTACTGCGCTTCAACAAATAAGGTCTTGTTGATGTTATAGTATTACTGCGCTTCATAAACTAAGATATTTAGCGTGTATTCTAGATTAGTACGTACATTAATCACTTAAGGTTAAAAATTAAGACAAACACCTCGCTAGTTGGTGCATTAAAGATGAACTGTCTGGTAGAATTATGTTACAAGAGATTAGACTACAGTGAAATTTGCATATCGAATTGCTGTAAATCTGTGCACCTATCTCTCTCACCCCCCCCCCCCATCCATAACGTTGGGTTTTCGTTATTAAAAATATATAAATTACTAACGTGAGAACAATTCCTATAGCATTTATTCCGGGCACTAAAGCTGACAATAGATTATATTTCCAATAATAAGTTGCACAGTTGTATCACGAAGGGCCATATTCTGACACCATCCGGACACGTCTATCGTCCAATATAATGAAGCTTCGAACGGTTAACTGTTGTAAGATTTGGTCCTGGTCAACTATCTTACAGGAATTCCCTTTATAAACTTGATACGCTTCTCATTGTTTGACGATTAAATAGCTTAAATATTTCATTTGTTTGTCTCTCAGTAAGAACAATATTTATCAGCAGACGAGAGATCATCTTTACATGCTGTAAATCACGATTGTTAAGACTTGTTTACATTACCTTTCTTTATAATGAAGAATTATTAACTAAAAATATGATTACCTCATGACACATTAAACATTCACAATGGACAAAGATTTTGTCTATGATATGGTGTTTGATTAATGTCCGTATTCCGGAAAGAAGTCTCCCCACCACTCCCCGGCCCGACCACACTGGTCCAACCTTCTGTGATGGGGAGAGAATTCTGACTATTTACTTTCCATGAATACAAATGGTAATTTTACTATTTATGGCTCCTCGCCACAACAGAGAGCCAACAGGGGAGCCGCCTTTAACTATTTCCACAGAAGGACGACGTCAGGATTCCCCAGCAGCTTTAACTGACGATGAGAGATATTCCCTGTACAGTTTGATCACGGTCCTCCACGCTATCACTAACTGGGAGGCGGCCGATTGATCTGTAAAGGTCAGTGAAGAGCGACACTCACCAGCCATTAGCTTTTATCTCAAACTACACTCACATACAGAGAGGTGACTGTGGAGCTCTGTCAAACCCTTATAGCCACTACTGTCACTTCCCTAAGATGTCTAAGGAACTAAAGATTTATTTTATTTTGTTTATGTTAGTCCCTATTACAGTATAATTATGAGGGTAATCTATATAAATCTACTATTGAAATATTCACTCCTTTAACTAATAGTCTTTAAGATATTGTTCTTGACTTTTTCTCAACAAATTCCTACTTTATCTCGCCCCATTATATTATCCAGGACAAGTAAGAGTCATCAGGTAGATTGCTGTTGCTTATACCACAACAATAAAGTGTTTCTTTATCACGACAGTGTAAAGGAAGAACAGCCGTGGGAATTTCTCTGAGGATATTTGATATTTTTATTAAAATTTTCATTAATATTATTCTATTCTGTGTAAAAAATATTTCACATAAAAAATTTTTACGTGTTCACATTTTAATATAGAGGAACACCACAACACAGACGACCACACATAATATGAGTCATGTTATTCCTACACAAACACCAAAGTAACAATAACTCGGGGAGCTACAGGGTTAATACCGTAATTCTCTGCTTTATAATAAACCTTCTCTCAAACACACATGATAAATGTCTCTTACACTACTTGAGAAAGATAGTCTGTCGCCTTCTCAGATCCACTGTTGAGAAAAGACAAAAACGATATATCTGGAAATAAAAGAAAGTGTAGGAACAGTTTATGGTTGTAACCGACGTCAATATACGTGACATAACTCATAAAAACATTTCTTTAATTAATTAAGAACAATTTGTTAATGTTCACCTCGATGCTACACAAATTGTTATCAGAATTATTTTTTTAATAAACTAAACGCAACTGACCCATGTTGCTGTCCACGTACACTGGTGTTAATCTTCACTATGTGTGTGTGTGTGTGTGTGTGTGTGTGTGTGTGTGTGTGTGTGTGTGTGTGTTTATTGCTCGTTTTCTCTCACATCGAACACCAAAGTCTTGATACTTTTTCGATTGCCTGTACTACTGGTGTTCTAGTGATGCATAAACCCGTGACGTTATCATATCTTCTTGTCGGTGTCTTTAATTATACTCCAGACAATTTGATATAATTATATTTCTCCTTTAAGTAATTATAATAATTGAGATATATATTTCCTTGATGTTAAGATACATTACATTTGTAAATGGGAAACAATTTCTTGAGCACATTTGTTCTCAGTCTCGGGAGTCTGACTTCACCTCTGAGAATGTGCAATTAAGAAAATTACTGAACAAGATGAACCTGTTCACTCACGGTGGCGAAACATGAACCACTTTTTGACTCTTTAAGTTTTAGTCACTCAATATGTTGTTGTCGATGGTGTGACTGTAGTACTTTCCTCTCTCAACAGCTTCATTATGATGTGGTGAATGACATGCACACCATCACACACTCGTGGTGATTGACATGCACACCATCACACACTCGTGGTGAATGACATGCACACCATCACACACTCGTGCTGAATGACATACACACCATCACACACTCGTGCTGAATGACGTACACACCATCACACACTCGTGGTGAATGACATGCACACCATCACACACTCGTGCTGAATGACATGCACACCATCACACACTCGTGCTGAATGACATACACCATCACACACTCGTGGTGAATGACATACACACCATCACACTCGTGGTGAATGACATGCACACCATCACATACTAGTGGTGAATGACATGCACACCATCACACACTCGTGGTGAATGACATGCACACCATCACACACTCGTGCTGAATGACATGCACACCATCACACACTCGTGCTGAATGACATGCACACCATCACACACTCGTGGTGAATGACATGCACACCATCACACACTCGTGCTGAATGACATGCACACCATCACACACTCGTGGTGAATGACATGCACACCATCACACACACTCGACATTTAGAAGAGAATATTCTTCCTCGTGTGTGAGTGTAGAGGAGGGGGGAGGGTGAGGTGGCTGCTGAAAGGCGTGTGGACAACGGTGAATATGAGTGTTGTAAAGGTACAGCAACTTTGTCTTGGTCTACATCCAGGTTACATATACCGACATTACAACCCAAGTTGTAATTTTTTTTTTTTACTTTTATCCTCTTCGCCACTGATCGGCTTGTTAGCCGCTTGGGCGATCGGTCACGTCTCTTTTCCTTTATATTCTTCACCAAAAGGTCGGCTCGCTAGCCGCCCGGGCGATCGGTCACGTCTCTGTCACTCACTGTTGGCAAATACTGGGCATGCACCGGCTCCTGAATGTACCTGAACCCGCTCCAGTGTTGGTCAAGTCTTCTCTTGAAAGAGCTCACACTCGGTGCCGTCACAACACTCTCTGGTAGATTGTTCCAAGAGTTTACCACGACATAACTTTTACCACAACACCATAACCACCATCACAAGTGTACTACCATGACACCATAACTTCCACAACACTATAACCACCATCACAAGTTGTACTCCCACGACACCATAACTTCCACCACAATCATCACACAACCGTATCATTGCACCCAACACCAATAACATGCCTTTGCCACGTCAGCTGATCAATAATACTGTGATCAACCTAACCTTATAATCTGTGTTACTTAAGTGCCTGGGATTCATTTCTATTATGTACTAAATCACGACAGTTTCTCATACACAATCACTAGTATTATTTTTCCTTCAATAGAGAGTATACAGGAAAACCTCTATTTAACGGACTATATGTGAGGTTAATCCGTTAAATATGAAACTTCCTTCTAGCGGACTATATGTAAGAGGTTAGTCCGCTATATGTAAGTTTCACTATAGTAGTTATTGTTGCTACTATAAACATTCACCATCACTTTTACCGTCACTTGTAGTCTATCATCAGGTCCATAGAGCAAACATTAGGAGTGTTATTTTATGCGGGACCAAAGGTTATATATTTACATGAGAAAATAATGAAGACTTTTATTGACTAATTTCATCATACAGCTCTCGGCCAGTCTTACCTAACACTCCTGTATATCCTTTCCTACACCATCCATCTTCTCCATCATAATTATCTATCCCATCTATCTCATCCATCTCATCCATCACACCCACCCATCCCACCTCATCCATTCCATCCATCACATCCATCATCACATGAAAAGCGTGAGAATTATATCATTTAAATAAAACTTGGGCCATGAAAAAATAATAATTCTATCCCTGGAGCACTGTAAAGGTGTAGGCTGTAACTACTGTGCGGTGGTGATTCAATAGTTACATCACCCCTTTAGTGTCACCGATACATAGTGTTACCTTTATTAATACTTTCAATTTATCGTTATTTGTGCGTCACTGATACTCGATACTATTACTGTTACTTTAGTTATACTGCAATATAAACGTCGTGTTAATTTTGTAGGATTTGCAGAGGAAGGAATTATGTGATTCTCCCGTTTGTACAAAAAGGAGAAGGTTAGTTAGGTTGACTATAACAAAACAAGCTCAGGCGGTCGTGGTCTCAGCTCATGGGGATTCTTTTAAAATCTTTCTAATGACGCCAGGGGATTAAAGAACAACTCGTTAGAGAAAACGTTTGGCACGAGGGTCCAGAACAACTCCGTGAGCCATATGTTGTGAAATACGAATAGAAGGACTGCCTACAACACTGGTCACACCTTGTGTTTGGGAAGAGCAACACACACCTGGCTGGGTCGCTCGCTCTCTGTACGAGGAGGAGAACGACTCTCTTAAAACTGTCTAATTATAATATCATTGTTGCTGATCACGCCAAGACTATGTTAAGGCACCAAGACTCCGATGATCACCGATACTGTTGTAGAAAAAGACCAATTGTCATATTTCAGAGAATGATTGAGGAACCTTATTTACTCCATGTTTGTTTCTTATCAAAATAAAGAGGATCAAGAAGCTTCCATCTTTACAAATCGTCTGTATTAATATATCCTTAAAGTCGCCATATTAACAGAACTATATCATCACTGTTATTGTCACCCCATACTGTACTGTACTTGTCGTGTTCGCTGAATAACTTGAAGCTTCTTTCTCGTCAGGCGTACCAACTGACCAGTGTAGTCACGGTTACGCATTAAGTACAATCCACCACATTTCAACAATCATCGGCCAGAGCTGAGAATATATTTGTTCCTTAGACT
The DNA here is from genome assembly GCF_018991925.1 of Homarus americanus. NCBI lineage: Eukaryota > Metazoa > Arthropoda > Malacostraca > Decapoda > Nephropidae > Homarus > Homarus americanus. The sequence continues at coordinate 51,365 of NW_024723687.1, forward strand.
GTACCTATTACTGTCTGTACAACACTGAGGTACAAGTGAGGTGACTAACGACCTGAAAAACGACACAAGTCTACAATCTTTCCCTTGACCGTGAGAATGTTATTAACTCTACCAGTATCTATGATTGATAATGACGGTGTTGTGGTAATATTGTCAGGTACTGTGGCTACACCAGGTCTTAATTTTTAGATAATATTATTATTTTTGGGAGAATAATGTCATTACTCCAGGCTTATAAGGAAGTGTTCCCCCTCTCTACCTCTCTCTCTGTGAAAAATGACCCATCCCGATCAGCTAAGGTTAGGTTATGTTAGGTTATGTTAGGTTATGTTAAATATATGGTATCTTAGAATTTTCATCTAGAATAGGAAATAATTTTAAGTTGCATGAACGCATCAATTTTCTGTGAGAGAATATTAACCTACCCAACAAATCTCTATCGGCTAATGTTCTGTCTGACACACAGTTGACCTGGATAACAACGACTCTTGCTGTTGAAACCGACTCTGACCGCTGCACCACAAATCATAACAGCAAATATTACCAACATTTACACAACGAAGAATAACGGTATCATAATTATATAATAACAGGTCGGTGAGGTGAGCTTTGGTCGTATGATAAGAGATCAAGCGAAATAACACGGTTTATCACATAATTACTCTGGCTAATACCGACAGTTACAGCGGCATATACCATATTGTTTGCCTGTGTAATACAGGTTAATTAGCACATGGATAATGCCAACATTAACCAGGAAAAGGTTAATTTATTGCGGCCAACACCAGCACTTAGTGACACTGATACTTGTTGCTAATGAGACGAGTTGCAGTAAACAAATCTACAGGTAATTAGGAGGATATTAGTGATTAATAACTGTAATTTCGGCTGGTATAGGGTATAATACCAGTTTAATACAAGTAATACCAACAGTTAACA